>NW_011190843.1:0-519 GCF_000146605.3 Meleagris gallopavo | reverse complement strand
CTAAAAGAAACAAGAGGGAATAAAGTACTGTTCTTGTTGGAACCTGGAAAGCGTTCGAGCAATTCCTACTGAAGTCATTGAAACTTCTCTGGAAAATGCTTACAGCCATTGTGAAACTAGTGTCATAGAAAAGTTGTTTTACAGACTGCATTCATTTCTGTCATAATTAATGCTTCTTTTTCTAGATCATTGCAGCCCAAGAAGAAATGTTGAAGAAGGAAAGAGAGCTGGAAGAGGCGAGGAAAAACTTGCTCAGATCCGCCAACAGCAATACAAATTTCTCCCCACAGAGCTGAGAGAAGATGAGGGTTAGCCTGCTGAGATTTTCTTCTTGCCTTTTTTCCTTTATTCCTTCTTTTTTAAAAAAATTTCCTTTTAAAGAAATTAAGCTAAGGGGGGACAGTAAAGGGAGAACTGATCTGACAACATTCGGTATGTCAAGCACTTACCTAAATAAACTGCCTATCACAGTTTTGGATGAACAGAGAGCAATAACTACTTGTTCTTTGTCATCTGGGA
>NW_011190842.1:0-598 GCF_000146605.3 Meleagris gallopavo | reverse complement strand
GCTGGATTTGATAGAAGTGGCCTTCTATGGCGGTGTCACTCTATCAATCGACAAGGTGAGAGTCACTGATATCTCAATTTCAGTAAGGCCTTTGACATGGTACCCCACAACACACTTCTCTCCAAACTGGAAAGATGTGAATTTGATGGGTGCACTGTTCAGTGGACAAAAAAGGGGACAGAATCTTCAGCTGGGCCTGATAGAACAAGGGGAAATGGCTTTAAGCTCAAAGAGGGTAGATTTGGAGAAGGAAAAATTCTTCTACGGTGAGGGTGGTGAGGCACTGGAACAGGCTGTCTCATAATGTGGTGGGTGGATGTCCCATCCCTGAAGACTCTCAAGGAGAGCTTGGATCAGGCCCTGGCCAACCTGACCGAGCTGTGCGTGTCGCTGTTCATTGCAGGGGACTTGGACTAGATGGCATTCAGAGGTCCATTTCCAACTCCAAGGATTTTATGACCATGTCATGACCAGCTGGGAGGATGAGGAAAGAGCAGCGGATGCTGTGTACCTTGAATTCAGCACAACACTGAATTGATGCTGTGTCCCTTAACATCCTCATAGGTGAGCTTAGGAAGTGTGGGATAGATACAGGACA
>NW_011190841.1:0-501 GCF_000146605.3 Meleagris gallopavo | reverse complement strand
GACAGAATCTTCAGCTGGGCCTGAGAGAACAAGGGGAAATGGCTTTAAGCTCAAAGAGGGTAGATTTAGAGAAGGAAAAATTCTTCTACGGTGAGGGTGGTGAGGCACTGGAACAGGCTGTCTCATAATGTGGTGGGTGGATGTCCCATCCCTGAAGACTCTCAAGGAGAGCTTGGATCAGGCCCTGGCCAACCTGACCGAGCTGTGCGTGTCGCTGTTCATTGCAGGGGACTTGGACTAGATGGCATTCAGAGGTCCATTTCCAACTCCAAGGATTTTATGACCATGTCATGACCAGCTGGGAGGATGAGGAAAGAGCAGCGGATGCTGTGTACCTTGAATTCAGCACAACACTGAATTGATGCTGTCTCCCTTAACATCCTCAGAGGTGAGCTTAGAAAGTGTGGGATAGATACTGGACAGTGAGGTGGATTGAGAACTGGCTGACAAGCAGAGCTCACAGGGCTGTGATCAGTGGCACAGTCTAGCTGTGCCACCCTG
>NW_011190840.1:0-901 GCF_000146605.3 Meleagris gallopavo | reverse complement strand
GGCATTCAGAGGTCCATTTCCAACTCCAAGGATTTTATGACCATGTCATGACCAGCTGGGTGGATGAGGAAAGAGCAGCGGATGCTGTGTACCTTCAATTCAGCACGACACTGAATTGATGCTGTCTCCCTTAACATCCTCAGAGGTGAGCTTAGAAAGTGTGGGATAGATACTGGACAGTGAGGTGGATTGAGAACTGGCTGACAAGCAGAGCTCACAGGGCTGTGATCAGTGGCACAGTCTAGCTGTGCCACCCTGATGAGGAAAGGCTGAGAGACCTGGGGCTGTTCAGCCTGGGAAAGAGAAGGTTGAGAGGGGATCCTATCTACATTTACCAATACCTGAATCACAGGTGGCAAGTGGATGGGGTCAGACCATTTTCAGTGGTGATCAGCATCAGGACAAGAGGCAACGAGTACAAACTGGAACACAGGAAGTTCCATACAAGCACGAGAAAGAAGATTTAGGAAAATTTTATCCAGGAGAAAGGAAATATAGCTTGCTGTTGTGAAGAATGGCTGTGAAGAACACTTCCTAGGCTGTTCACTGATTAAGGCAGCACTGCTCTAAACCAAAAACATATACAGATAACTGTGCTTTTACCTCCTCTCAGGAAGAATCTCAGTTGCTGTCAGTCCGTATGTATTTGTTGGTGTTCTGGGCTTCTCCACTGGGGTGACTGTTGTGAACTGGCTCTCTGAAAGAAAGTATCCAAACCAAAGCAGGTGTGGTTTTTGCAGTAGAGGATTCATTTGTCTTCAGTCAGGATTTCTCACCATCAGCAAGTAGTTCTTTTAAAGCCAGCCTCCTATCTATCTCTAGTCTGCATCTTCAGAGTGATAAAATAGTTTGAACTACAACAACAAGACTACAACAGACAACTGAGACTGATTCCCCCAGA
>NW_011190839.1:0-521 GCF_000146605.3 Meleagris gallopavo | reverse complement strand
AGATAACTGTGCTTTTACCTCCTCTCAGGAGGGATCTCAGTTGCTGTCAGTCCATATGTATTTGTTGGTGTTCTGGGCTTCTCCACTGGGGTGACTGTTGTGAACTGGCTCTCTGAAAGAAAGTATCCAAACCAAAGCAGGTGTGGTTTTTGCAGTAGAGGATTCATTTGTCTTCAGTCAGGATTTCTCACCATCAGCAAGTAGTTCTTTTAAAGCCAGCCTCCTATCTATCTCTAGTCTGCATCTTCAGAGTGATAAAATAGTTTGAGCTACAACAACAAGACTACAACAGACAACTGAGACTGATTCCCCCAGAGCTCTGCAATTCAAGCCTTTGTGGGGCCAGCACAGTTCAGTGCTACAGGTTTGGAAGGGATGAGGACCAGAACTGCTTTCTTCTTCTGCCACTGGTCTCAGGACAGACACTGAGGGATTTACTATGTCAAAAAGTTGCATTCCACATTCTCCTTTCTGTGAAAGCTGTGAATTACAGTTAATAGTGCATGTTAAGTAACAGCCTA
>NW_011190838.1:0-1246 GCF_000146605.3 Meleagris gallopavo | reverse complement strand
GAGGGGCCAGCACAGTTCAGTGCTACTAGGTTTGGAAGGGATGAGGACCAGAACTGCTTTCTTCTTCTGCCACTGGTCTCAGGACAGACACTGAGGGATTTACTATGTCAAAAAGTTGCATTCCACATTCTCCTTTATGTGAAAGCTGTGAGTTACAGTTAATAGTGCATGTTAAGTAACAGCCTAAAAAGTTCTGTTATCCACATGTTGGAAAAGAGCTCTGTGGAGCAGCTTGGAATTTGTGGAGACAGCTCAATACAAAGCTCGAAGATTCAGCTTTACAGAGCAGCATTTGGCCCCAGACAGTGATGTTCTCAACACTTCCAAGAGATACTTCCACCACTTATTATTACATCTCTAGGCACTGCTTTAACCTATCCTGAAGGTAAGAACTTCCAGTAGAACAACACAAATATTTTAATTGTTTAACTCTCAGGAAAATGAGCTGAAACCATACTCCTGCACTTCTCCTCTCAGAAATACCTACCTACACTTCTTAAACTTACCATCAGACCAACGTCACAAGTTACCACATGCAGTCTTAAGACAAAAATGAAACCTTCAGTGAAACCTGAATGTGGGTGGCACTCACAGTGCACCACGTACACTGCTTATTCCAGTGATGCCACTTTGTTGGACCAGCCCAGATTGCTAAAACGTTTTAAAGAGTGGTCGGAACTGTCTGGAATAGAACAGCTCAGTTGGAAGGGACCTCCACAGATAGCGCAGTTGCCTCACCTCTTCAGGTCTAACTGAACCTTAAAGCATCTCAGATCTGAAAGCATAAGCCTTAAAGCAGAGAGGCATGACCAGCAGTTCGAGGGAGGTGATGCTGCCCCCCTACTCTGCTCTCATTGACACACCATCTGGAGCACTGCGTCCAGTTCTGGAGCCCTCAACACAAGGACATGGAGTTGTTCAGTCACGTCCAGAGGAGGGCCACAAAGATGATCAGAGGGCTGAAACACCTCCCCTGTACGGAAAGGCTGAGAGAGCTGGAGCCCATCAGCTCCAGTGCAGAAGAGAAGGCTCCAAGGAGACCTTGGAGTGGCCTTCCAGTACCTGAAGGGCCCTACAGGAAAGCTGGGGAGGGACTTTTTATCAGGGCAGATGGCAACAGGACAAGGGGAAATGGCTTTAAACTGGAAAAAGGTAGATTTAGACTACATATCAGGAAGAAATTTTTTACTGTGGGGATGGGGAGACACTGAAACAGGTTGTCCAGCAAGGTTGTGAATGCCTCCTC
>NW_011190837.1:0-670 GCF_000146605.3 Meleagris gallopavo | reverse complement strand
TTTCTCTGTGCAAGGTCCTTCCTCAAGAGCAATCACCTCCATTTGTCTGTGTAAGCTCTGTATGGCTTTTATTTTTTCTGGTGGGGAATCAACCACCACCCTACGAAGCCTGTGTCAGCAGCTGGCCGCACTAACAGTAAAGAAATGTTTTCCACTGTCTGGTCTGAACCTCCCCTGATTCAGCTCTGTGCCATTCCTGTGCGTCCTGTCATTGGCTCCCAAGTAAACACAGCACCTTCCTCTGCACTTCCCTCTTCAGGGACTTGCAGAGAGCAAAGAGGCCATCTCCTGGCCTTTGCTTCTCTGGACTGGGCAATGCAAGTGCCCTCAGCCTCTCCCCACAGCACACACCTTCCAGTCCTCTTAGCAGCTTTGTGCCCCTCCTCCCGGCTGCCAGGGCTCATGTTAAACTTGCTACCACCAGCACCTCTACACCCTGTCCTAGTACTGCTCTCCAGACACTTGTCTCCTAATCTGCATCTCTGTCCTCATTCCATTGCTGGCACAGTGCCTGGCAGTTTCCTCTGCTGAACTCCATGCCACTGCTGACTGCCTAACGCTCTGATCTATCCAGATTCTTCCCTAAGGCCTCTCATCCCCTCCAGGGAGCCCTCCAGCCACTTCCCACTTACATATCAGCAGCTATAGGAAAAGAAACCTGCACAGGATG
>NW_011190836.1:0-631 GCF_000146605.3 Meleagris gallopavo | reverse complement strand
GCACTTCCCTCTTCAGGGACTTGCAGAGAGCAAAGAGGCCATCTCCTGGCCTTTGCTTCTCTGGACTAGGCAATGCAAGTGCCATCAGCCTCTCCCCACAGCACACACCTTCCAGTCCTCTTAGCAGCTTTGTGCCCCTCCTCCCGGCTGCCAGGGCTCATGTTAAACTTGCTATCACCAGCACCTCTACACCCTGTCCTAGTACTGCTCTCCAGACACTTGTCTCCTAATCTGCATCTCTGTCCTCATTCCATTGCTGGCACAGTGCCTGGCAGTTTCCTCTGCTGAACTCCACGCCACTGCTGATTGCCTAACGCTCTGATCTATCCAGATTCTTCCCTAAGGCCTCTCATCCCTCCAGGGAGCCTCCAGCACTTCCCACTTACATATCAGCAGCTATGGAAAAGAAACCTGCACAGGATGCACGCCTCTCCTGCATCCAAGTCAATGGGAGCCCCATTCACTAGGACTCCTTGAGCTCTGCCACTGAGCCACTCCCTAGAGCCTGCACCTGTCCATCTCACCTTTGGATGACTTGTCTGGAAGGATGCCACGAGGGACAGGATCAAAGGCCTCCCTGAAATCTAGAAAGATTACATCCTCTGCCTTCATACACTAAGTGGGTGGCCTT
>NW_011190835.1:0-600 GCF_000146605.3 Meleagris gallopavo | reverse complement strand
AGGATTGTTTTGTGGTCTTAAATCTGAAACATGTTTTCTCCTTGGGCTTCAGGTACAGATATTGTTTAATAATGACTTTGGAGAAGTTTTTGGTATCCAGTCTCCTGATCAGGAAGAAAGAAGAATGTTTTTGGAGGACTTAATCACGAGTGGAGCTGCTGCTGAACCTCCGCTTCCAAGAAGCAAGCAGGTGAGGACGTTGTGCATCTCAGCCTTTGCTCCCTGCAAGGCACCAGCCATTCAGTCTGTGCTGTGCGGTGATTCTCCTCCAGCACTTCTTCTTGTATGTGAGCACCAGGCATCTGCTAACGCTGTCTGATGGCTTTAGGCTGGGCAGACACGGGAAGCACTGCCTGCAGCAGCACCAGCTGAGCCCTGTGTGCCAGAGGAAGGAACGCGGCGCCTGGAGGAGCAGGAGGAGGAGCCCCTGCGTGAGTGTGCGTGTTGTGCAGGGCCGTTCCTCACAGACTGCCACTGACAGACGTTGGGGCATTGCAGAGCCTGTTGGTGCGGCGGAGGTAAAGCAGTGTTGATGTGTAATGCCATTTGATCTGCGTGCATGCAGAATTTCCCCGTGTTTGTATGTCTCAGTGTTTGTGG
>NW_011190834.1:0-2295 GCF_000146605.3 Meleagris gallopavo | reverse complement strand
CGCGCAGGCCCGGAGCTCGGCTTCGGTGCCGGGGAGCGGCTGTTGTGCGTGGCACAGGGAGGCTGTGTGGGGACACGGCTGCTGCGGGAGCGGCCCTGGCTGAGCCCCGCGGAGGAGGGCGGCTGGGGCAGCGCCCCTGGCCTGGGGCTGAGGCAGCAGAGGATGTAGACATCTCTTTGCCCTGCGAGTGTCAGAGTGGCTGGGGAACATCTTCCTTCCATGGATGTGCCATGCCTGGCTCCCGATGCTGTCCTTCTACAGGAGTGTGTGCACAGTTGAGACTGGAAGCATCTGGCGGAGGTGTGCGAGCACCTGGGGAGTCCGTGCATCTGTCCTGCCGGGGAGCCGGCTTCAGCTTTGGAAGTTATGTTGTACTGTGGTACCGTCAGGCACTTGGTGGCCGTCTCGAGTGGCTGTCCTTCATCAGCGCTGGCTCATATACTGTTAGATTAAGCCCTGACTTGGAGGGTCGATCCACTGTTTCTCGTGTGGATTCCCAGTCTGTGTCCTATCTGTCTCTCCGCGCCCTGCGCCCACACGACTCAGCGCACTACTTCTGTGCTGTTCGCACGGGAACAGGAAATCCTGCAGAGCTGTAACAAAAAACCTCTTCCTAGACACAACCATGATTATGACTTCAAGAGCCGCAGGGCTGGCAGGAGCTGGAGCTGCTCTGGTCTGCTCCTGGACAGTGAGGTGTTACCACAGCACACCACAGATGACCCTGTTGTTTCTGCAAGGTCTCCTTTCACTTTGTCACTCCTTTCATTCTCCTGAGTCACAAAAGCAGTGTTGTAACCTGAGGACTATATTCAGCGTATTTCTGTTCACCAAATCAGCTTGGCTACATTGCCCACCTTCCTACCTGTTGCTGGTCTGCACCTGCTCTTGTTTTCTTTCCTTCCTTGGGTACTTAAAGCACTTGGGCACTTCTAGCAACCGTGTTGCTTGTTTCCATTAGCAAATACAGTGATCTTGTATCTGTCTCTGTGAACCTAGCAGTTGGGGAGTATCAGGAGCCTTTCAGAGTGATGTAATCCAACAAATGGCATCTGCAGTGTTGCAGGGCAATCTGAGATCCTGCAATGTAGATACGTTACTCTGAAAGCAGTGTCTCCTATTTGATTCCAGTGAAGCTTCCACAGTTTCAAAGTGCACAATAACACTATTTCATAGAGAAGATTCACAGCGCAAGACTTTTAGCATAGTCAAGACTATTAGCTATGCATTCTCACCAGTGATGACGAAGATCCTTCATTTCATGCTGGTAAATACCTGCACCAGGGGAGGTGAACCACAGTGTCATGTTGTGCTGACATTGTTGTAGCCCACACAGTACAACTCTCATCAGCCCAAAAAGATGAAAGTCCAAAGGTGCCATACATACCTTATATCATGGTTGTGGCAGGACTGTTCAGCCAAAACTGTCAGTGGTCTTCATATTGGTATGGAGTGAGGCATTATCATACTGCAGGATGCCTTCTCGGGCCTGACTCTGGAGGTTTGAGCATTCAGCATTGTCAGCACTGAGACGGAGCATTCTGAGCTGATGGATTGCCTGGGTTCTAGTAAATGCTGAAGGATCTCCCCTCTTCCTATCCCAAAAGACAGTGCACATCACTATACCCACAGAGGGTTGTGTCTTGAACTTTTTCTTTGGTAGGGAATTCTCATGTCACCACTCCATGGACTTTGGCTCTTTTGACTCTGTCTTACAGTTGTGACAATATGTTTTGTCACTGTTAATGATGTGATTTAGGAAACTGTCACCTTGAGCCTCAGATGGGTTCAGTTGTTCCTGACAAACTTGTGCACACTTTGTTTTCTTACTAAACAGCCCCAGTACCATCAGTCAGCACCACATCCAAACGTTTTTTAAACACATTCAGGAATGGTGACTCAACCACCTCCCTGGGGAGCCTATTCCAGTGCTTAACAACCCTTTCTGTAAAGACGTTTTTCCTGATCTCATACCTACACCTCCTCTGGCACATCTTGAGGCCATTTCCCCTCGTCCTCTCACCTGTCACCAGTGAGCAGAGACCATCCCCACTCTCGCTGCCACCTCCTTTCAGGTATTTGAAGAGAGCAATTAGGTCTTCCCTCAGGCTCCTCTTCCACAGACTGAACAGCCCCAGTACTGACGTGCGGAATCAAACTCTGTAACCCAAGTAAGATTACAAAGCAGGTACGGTTTATTCAGTGCTGCACGGACGCCGGGTGCAGGGCCATAGATCCGCCGAACTTGCACACCGTCTGGAAAAATCGTGCTACAGATATAGGCTGAACTAATAC
>NW_011190833.1:0-795 GCF_000146605.3 Meleagris gallopavo | reverse complement strand
GGCACCACAGTGAGACCGGCAGGCTGTAATTACCAATTACCTTCTTTCTTGCTCTTCTTGGAAACTGGGGTGTTTGCCAGCTTCCAATCAACTGGGACATGTTGAGATTCCCGAGACCCTTGGGTAAGTCCCACTGGCCATACATTTACATGCCTACAACTGGAGCAGCAAGTCTCACGCAGGTTGACAGTCAGTTCCTCCGCGGTAGGCATATCTCACTCCATGTCTCCATTCATCTTCCCTTCTACAGAAACTCTAGAAGAAAATCTCTGCTCAGAGAAGCTGGACTTCTGTCCCGCTTCTTGACTTGCTACGCATTGGAGAGGAAAGAAACTGAGTTTTTTAATTCTGAATGCAGCTAAACATGATGTGATAAAACATGTGAGCAGATCAGCAGTTAAAATGACTCAGAGGAAAACCTGCTTCACTGTATTTTTTTAATATTTTTTCTATACAATGCAAATCAGCACAGCAGTCCTGAGAATATGGTGATGTAAGATAGAAAACACAAAATAGTGAGAATGCTTTTTGGGGAACCTAAAGGAAGAGGAGACACGAGTGATGCCACAGGACAGGAATTCATTGGATGCAGTTTAAAGTAAATCATCCCATCTGTTGGCTGGGTGGCTGTATCCTGTTGCTGGGGATCCCAACACCTTGCAGCTGCCTGCTCCCTCCCCATGCATTTCCCTTGGAGCTGTGAGTTCCTCCAACTCCCAAGGCCCTGCTGCACCTCTCCTGCACCAGACCAGGCCACTGCTTCCTGGGATGGAGGAAG
The DNA here is from genome assembly GCF_000146605.3 of Meleagris gallopavo. Lineage (NCBI taxonomy): Eukaryota > Metazoa > Chordata > Aves > Galliformes > Phasianidae > Meleagris > Meleagris gallopavo. The sequence continues at coordinate 17 of NW_011190833.1, read as the reverse complement.
CAGAGCTTCTCAGTACT
>NW_011190832.1:0-462 GCF_000146605.3 Meleagris gallopavo | reverse complement strand
AGAGCCAGGAGCCCACTGGCCAAGACACAACACATCGAATTACTGTAGCCTGGTCATTTGAATTATTTTTCAAATGCATATAATAAAGCAGGAAGTTTTTCTTCAAGACTGATACTTATCTGGCAGGAGTTCAACTCTAACATCAAATTAGATAGGAAGATGTTATGATGAAGGAGGTGGGGAGTTTGGGGAAGAAGCTTGATGTGGCCCTGTCTGTTAGAGATCTGTCCAGCAAAAGAGTTCCTTAAGAGGACAAAATGCTTTTTGGGCAAATGCCAACAATTATTTCTGCCATTCTAATAAAAACATCTTATTGGTTTGAAGCTGGAAGGAAGACATATCAGTCTTTAACTGTGAAGGACTGCTGCTACATGCCAGTGTGTGCTGAAGATCTGTAGTTTGTGTTAAGCACTATTACCATGGCAGAGCAAGGGAACAGCACATGTTTTAGATATGACAAAC
>NW_011190831.1:0-446 GCF_000146605.3 Meleagris gallopavo | reverse complement strand
GATGAGCTGCTGCAGAGGAGCTCTGCAGAGAGGGACCTGGGCGTCCTGGTGGACGACAGGTTGGCCATGAGCCGGCAGTGTGCCCTCGTGGCCAAAAACGCCAATGGCATTCTGGGGTGCATTAAAAAGAGCGTGGCTAGCAGGTCGACGGAGGTGATCCTCCCCCTCTACTCTGCCCTGGTAAGGCCTCATCTGGAGTACTGTGTCCACTTCTGGGCTCCCCGGTACAAAAAAGACAGGGATCTCTTGGAAAGACTCCAGCGGAGGGCCACAGAGATGGTGAAGGGCCTGGAGCATCTCCCCCATGAAGAAAGGCCGAGTGAACTGGGTCTGTTTAGCCTTGAGAAAAGACAACGGAGAGGGGACCTGATCCAGGTTTATACATTTCTGAGGTGTGGCGGCCATAGCGGTGAGGCCAGTCTCTTTTCAGTGGTACGTGGAGACAG
>NW_011190830.1:0-780 GCF_000146605.3 Meleagris gallopavo | reverse complement strand
AGGGCCACAGAGATGGTGAAGGGCCTGGAGCATCTCCCCCATGAAGAAAGGCCGAGTGAACTGGGTCTGTTTAGCCTTGAGAAAAGACAACGGAGAGGGGACCTGATCCAGGTTTATACATTTCTGAGGTGTGGCGGCCATAGCGGTGAGGCCAGTCTCTTTTCAGTGGTACGTGGAGACAGGACGAGGGGAAACGGACATCAGCTGCAGCATAGGAAGTTTGGCTCGAATGTGCGTAAGAACTTCTTCACGGGGAGGGTGATGGAGCGCTGGAACAGGCTGCCCAGGGGGGTTGTGGAGTCTCCTTCTCTGGAGACATTCGAGTCTCGCCTGGACGCCTACCTGTGCGACCTGGTGTAGGGAACCTGCTTTGGCAGGGGGGTTGGTCTCGATGGTCTCCAGAGGTCCCTTCCAACCCCTACAATTCTGTGAAACCTTCTTTCAGCTCCACACCCTCGGGCCAACACAGCACCCGGGCGCGTTGCTCCATTCCTCGCCCGGGCCTTGCCGCCTACAACTCCCTACGGGGACTCCTCCTTCACACCCCTGAAACGCCCACAAAGCTCCACACTCGCACGGCCTTCCCTCACAGGAAGCTGCCCCCCGGCCCCCGCCGCACTCGGCGGCAGCGCACGCATCGCCTCCGCGTGCCGGCAGCACCGCCAGCTCTTCCCCCGAGCGCCCCTCGATGCCCCCGCGCCGAGGCCCGACCCCGTTCCCAGCACAGAGCCCGCTCCTCCCGGCCCCGCTCACCGGCCCGCCGCCGCCATGCCGCGCTGC
>NW_011190829.1:0-527 GCF_000146605.3 Meleagris gallopavo | reverse complement strand
TGTTCGCTCAGTGAGCACATCATCCCTACACCACCTAGCAAAAAAAAGTGAAAAAAACTCAGTGCCTATTCTGGACACAGGTGACCAACATACTTCTTGCCTGGCTGGTGCAGTTCAGTCGAAGATCCAAAGCAAGCCTGCAAGCATAGGGATGATAACAACTCAAAAAGCAACCTTCTTGCCACAACAACTGCTAATAACTTGAAACCTAGCAGGACTTCAAAAGATTCTGCATAAGGCAGATCAAAACTACGACTTGTTTAAAAAATAGTAATAATAGTGAAGAAAGGTGTCATTATATATTTTTGCTATCTTCGGGGTATTAAAAAGATGACTAAACAAATCATCTCTGTTTCTACTTCTAAGATAGAGGCTTTCTATACATACCCTCGTTTCCTCCCTTAAGATAGAGGCTTACTATATATATTTGTAAGTTATCACAATAAATCATCCAAGAACCAAATGTTCTTGATGAGAATACAGATCTACCAGATAGAACTGTGGGGGAAGAGGGTTAGGACATTTTT
>NW_011190828.1:0-477 GCF_000146605.3 Meleagris gallopavo | reverse complement strand
ACCCAAATCAATAACTGCATTTTAAAATTCAGTTTAATTCCCCAAATCGAGTCACATAGTCACCAAATACTTGGAGCTTGAAGAAACTTCTGGAGCTCATTTGATCCAACACTGCTCTGCTCAAGCAGACACACTCAATCCCCTCATCAAGATCATTAACAAAGATGGTGCATAGAAGCAGCTGCAGTACCGAGCCCTGGGGGACACTGCTCGTGACCGGCAGCCAACTGGATTTAACTCCATTGCCCACAACTCTCTGGGCCCACCATCCAGCCAGTGTTTCACCCAGCAGAGCGTATGCCCATCCAAACCGTGGGCAGCCAGCTTTTCCGCGATGCTGTTGTGCGGGGCAGTGTCAAAGGCTCCAGTTAGCAGGACTGCTGAAGGACGGTGGAGAGTGGCTTGGCAACCACATCCTCCAACTCCCTCAGCACCCCAGGCTGCAATCCATCCAGCCCCACGGACTTGTGAGCACCC
>NW_011190827.1:0-1155 GCF_000146605.3 Meleagris gallopavo | reverse complement strand
CAGTGCTTGAGGGGCTATCAGAATCATAGAATCACAGAGGTTGGAAGGGACCTCTGGAGACCATTGAGCTCAATCCCCCTGCAATCTACTCCAAAGAGATGCTTCAATTTCAGTGTTTCCTCTTTAAGGGTACATCCCCAGAGTGTGCTGCATTGCCAGAACTCAAGGGGAAACACACATTAGAGGTCCACCTGCATTTCTGGAAGAGTTATTTCAACCACAGGTCTTCATCAAAACTACTAACACCACCCGCAGAGGGCCCAGCATCATGAAAACAGCCTTAGAGCTCAGCTGGCACAGGTCACTTAGACTGCACTGAAGCAAACTTTGTGGGAACCCGGCTGCCCACAACCAGGTAACATGTTTAAAGGACAAACCTGCTGCAAATTATGCAACTCACGCTGAATATCCCCTGACAAACCCCAAAAATCTATGCTGAAAAAACATCTCCTGCCGCAGGTTTTATAGCAAAACTCTGGCAGGGCAATGAACTGAACCCGCATTTGTTGACTCCTGGGTCACAAAGGCAATTCCTTCTACTTCTGTATTGTCCAGGGAAATTTGTTACTCATTACTTCTATAGCTGCATGCTAGAAACAGCTGCTTCCTCACATGCCTGAGAATATCTCTGATAGTTCGCTGCACACCGTAACACTTAAAAATTAATTTCTCTGCAGATATATAATGAATCCTTCTCTTTGGAAATTAAGTACGTTTCCAGCAGAAGCTTTATGATGGATGAGCAGATTACAGTTTAGTGTGCATCCATCTCTATCTGAAGCCCAGAGTGGTTCATAAACCCACAGATCCTGACATTAACAATCAAGATAATAACATAAATTGTAATTCTATTCTCTGAACTACCTAATGAACCTCTACATTTTACATTACACTTCACTAACCGCACGTAACGCCACTAACTTTCCGACCTAACTAACTATTCCACAGCAACTGGCCAGCAAATTCCCAGAGCGACAATATCACATAGTCCTAGATCTAAGAATGAGCTTTAGAGAGTCTGGGCATAGGCAGAGGACAGAAGTCTGCTACCCACAGCTTTTAACTGCAGAGGCTGAATTTGAGCACAGAATACGGCAGCTGTTGCTGGTAATGGCACTGCAGTTGCACGGAAGATGTAGTTTCCCATGGGTTATT
>NW_011190826.1:0-1029 GCF_000146605.3 Meleagris gallopavo | reverse complement strand
TTTTTAAAACAAGCAAACAGGAGGGACTGAGTTCACTGGTCAGGATGCACGAATCACATACAGGACACAGTTCTCGGTGTTCGGTGCTACGGACCCCTTCTCTCCTTCCTCAGAGAGTGAATTGAGCTTCTACCAAACACACAACACCTGCAAACCCTAACCCAACGCTAAGTATCCTGACAAAGCCATGTCAAACATCTGCAGTTTATTGTTGCATTGCAAAGCCCTGCATGCAGCAGCCAACTGACTGTCAGACTTCATAAAAGAATGATCCCCTGTACCTCATTCACAGACAGTAGGTATTTTCAACAGTGTAAGAAGAAACTTCAACTCTGGCATCTGCTTGTCAAGAGAGGGACAGGAAAAGCTTCTGTGCTGCCATTTCCACCATTTTGTGTTGACAGAGGCAGGGCAGCAGTGCTTGCAGGGCTATCAGAATCATAGAATCACAGAGGTTGGAAGGGACCTCTGGAGACCATTGAGCTCAATCCCCCTGCAATCTACTCCAAAGAGATGCTTCAATTTCAGTGTTTCCTCTTTAAGGGTCCATCCCCAGAGTGTGCTGCATTGCCAGAACTCAAGGGGAAACACACATTAGAGGTCCACCTGCATTTCTGGAAGAGTTATTTCAACCACAGGTCTTCATCAAAACTACTAACACCACCCGCAGAGGGCCCAGCATCATGAAAACAGCCTTAGAGCTCAGCTGGCACAGGTCACTTAGACTGCACTGAAGCAAACTTTGTGGGAACTCGGCTGCCCACAACCAGGTAACATGCTTAAAGGACAAACCTGCTGCAAATTATGCAACTCACGCTGAATATTCCCTGACAAACCCCAAAAATCTATGCTGAAAAAACATCTCCTGCCGCAGGTTATAAAGCAAAACTCTGGCAGGGCAATGAACTGAACCCGCATTTGTTGACTCCTGGGTCACAAAGGCAATCCCTTCTACTTCTGTATTGTCCAGGGAAATTTGTTACTCATTACTTCTATAGCTGCATGCTAGAAACAGCTGCTTCCTCACAT
>NW_011190825.1:0-617 GCF_000146605.3 Meleagris gallopavo | reverse complement strand
CTTCCTATGATGCAGCTTATGTCCGTTTCCCCTCGTCCTGTCTCCACGTACCACTGAAAAGAGACTGGCCTCACCACTATGGCCGCCACACCTCAGATATTTATAAACCTGGATCAGGTCCCCTCTCAGTCTTCTTTTCTCAAGGCTAAACAGACCCAGTTCACTCAGCCTTTCTTCATAGGAGAGATGCTCCAGGCCCTTCACCATCTTTGTGGCCCTCCGCTGGACTCTTTGCAAGAGATCCCTGTCTTTTTTGTACTGGGGAGCCCAGAACTGGACACAGTACTCCAGATGAGGCCTTACCAGGGCAGAGTAGAGGGGGAGGATCACCTCCCTCGACCTGCTGGACACGCTCTTCTTAATGCATCCCAGAATGCCATTGGCCTTTTTGGCCACGAGGGCACACTGCTGGCTCATGGCCAACCTGTCATCCACCAGGATGCCCAGGTCCCTCTCTGCAGAGCTCCTCTCCAGCAGCTCATCCCCCAGCCTGTATTGGTGCATGCAATTATTCCTCCCTAGGTGTAAGACCCCTACACTTGCTTGTGTTGAACCTCATTCCGGTTTCTTACTGCCCAGCTCTCCAGCCTGTCCAGGTCTCGCTGAATGGCAGCACA
>NW_011190824.1:0-646 GCF_000146605.3 Meleagris gallopavo | reverse complement strand
TTTTTTTTTTTTTCCAGCCAGCAACAGCTCTGCACTTGTGCTGGAAGGCTGGCAGCTTGCAGGCAGGCTGCTGAGTGAGCATGGTGGGGCTGGCACTGCCCACTCTTAGCCTCGACACTTGACCCATGCTGATAAGCTTTCAATAGCCTCAGGGGAGGCTCGCTTCCGGCCACAGAGCACAGCAGGTTGTTGCTGTGTGGGAGTGAACCTGGAATAAGCTGTGAACAAACTTGGAGTAAAGAGTGAGGTAACCCAAAGTATAATGTGAGAAAACCTGGAGAAATGTGTTCACAAACCCTGAGTAAAGTCTGTGTAAACACAGTAAAGTCAGTAAAACCCAGAGTATGAGCAAACCTGAGTAGGCTGTGGGTGCACCCAGTGTGTGAATAAAACCCGGAGTAGCATGTGTGTAGAACCTGGATTAAAGTGAGGGAAAACCTCGAGTAAAGTGTTCACAAACCCCGAGTAAAGTGTGAGTAAATTCTGCAGTAAAGTGTAAAAAAAAAAAACCTAGATGCGTAGACTTTATAAAACAGAGAGTAGTGAGTGAGGAAAACCCACAGAAAATTAAGAGAAAACTCAATGTGAATTGAGAGGGAGAGAAACACGCTCAGGGTAAAAAATTGTAATCAGGCCAAGATCTCTG
>NW_011190823.1:0-758 GCF_000146605.3 Meleagris gallopavo | reverse complement strand
TGGTATACAGCCATAGACTTAAAAGACGCATTCTGGGAAACAACAATTAAGGTGGACAGTGCTACCCCAGGGATTCACCGAATCACCTAATCTGCTTGGTCAAGCACTAGAACAGGTACTGGGCACTTATCAGCCAGATCCCCAGGTAACCTTAGTGCAACATGTAGACGATTTGCTCCTGGCAGGGCAGATGAGGGGCAGTCCGAAAAGAAAGTCTGAAGTTATTCAACTTTTTAGGCCTAAAAGGACTAAAAGTATCAAAGTCAAAATTACAATTTACAGAAGAGGAAGTGAAGTATTTGGGACGTTGGTTAACAAAAGGGAACAAGAAATTCGACCCAGAAAGGGTGAATGGAATCCTATCCCTCCAGGCTCCGAAAAATAAAAGACAGATAAGGCAAATCCTGGGATTACTAGGATATGGCAGACAATGGATTGAGAACTATAGCACTAAGGTAAAGTTTTTGTATGAGAAATTAACCAAAGACGGACATCTGAAATGGGGCCAAGAGGAAGATCAGAAACTGGAAGATTTAAAGACGGACTTAGTTAATGCCCCAGTATTAAGCCTGCCTGATATTAAGAGACCATTTTACCTGTTTGTGAATATAGATGGAGGGAAAGCATCTGGGTTCCTGACACAGGAATGGGCAGGAAGAAAGAAACCTGTAGGGTACTTTTCTAAGTTACTTGATCCTGTGAGTAGAGGGTGGCCAAACTGGTTTACAAGCCGTAGTGGCGGTAGCCCTTTTAGTAGA
>NW_011190822.1:0-791 GCF_000146605.3 Meleagris gallopavo | reverse complement strand
TCCCTCCAGGCTACCGAAAAATAAAAGACAGATAAGGCAAATCCTGGGATTACTAGGATATTGCAGACAATGGATTAGAGAACTATAGCAGTAAGGTAAAGTTTTTGTATGAGAAATTAACCAAAGACGGACATCTGAAATGGGGGCCAAGAGGAAGATCAGAAACTGGAAGATTTGAAGACGGACTTAGTTAATGCCCCAGTATTAAGCCTGCCTGATATTAAGAGACCATTTTACCTGTTTGTGAATATAGATGGAGGGAAAGCATCTGGGGTCCTGACACAGGAATGGGCAGGAAGAAAGAAACCTGTAGGGTACTTTTCTAAGTTACTTGATCCTGTGAGTAGAGGGTGGCCAACTGGTTTACAAGCCGTAGTGGCGGTAGCCCTTTTAGTAGAAGAAGCTGGAAAAATAACCTTCGTTGGAGAATTAAACATTAAACTCCCCTACAACATTAGGGGAGTATTACAACAAAAGGCAGATAAGTGGATAACGGATGCCAGGTTGTTAAAATATGAGGGGCTATTAGTACACTCCCCCAGATTGGAGATTGAAACTACGGGCTTACAGAACCCTGCTCAATTTCTTTATGGAGAACCAAATGGAAATCTAACCCATGATTGTATACAATGTATAGAACATCAATTCAAAATTCGGGAAGACCTGGAGGAAGAAGAGTTACAGGAAGGAGGAAAATTATATGCAGACAGGTCCTCTAGGGTGGTAGATGGGAAGCGTAGGTCAGGATATGCAATAGTTGATGGGAAAACATTATCAGTAGCCGAATCAGG
>NW_011190821.1:0-497 GCF_000146605.3 Meleagris gallopavo | reverse complement strand
ACCGCCTCTCTGGGCAAGATGTTCCAGTGCCTCGCCACCCTTCTAGTCAAAACTTCTTCCTTATATCCCAATCCCAAAATCTTCCCTCCTGCCCTTTTGAAACTATTTCCCCCTCACCTATCCCGACTGACCCTGCTCAAGACTTTAGAAAGCAGCGCGCTCAATGCAGCATGAAAATGTGCCCGGCAGCAGACAATCAGAGAGAGCAACAAGGATTGCTGGAGTGCTGCATCTCACCGGTCGCTGTCTTCTCCTCTCGTACAGGCTTCACATGGAGTTTGTACCCAGACCACCACCCGCAATACGCCGCAAGTCCTCAGGAAGCGTCTCTGGTCTGCAGACACCAAAGAAAGAAAACACTTTGCCACCTCTTGACCAGGGCAAGAAAGGTAAAGCAGCTGCCAGTTCTTTTCCCTGGCACGGGCAACCAACTTGAGATGGGAAATCCCCTGCTGACCATCAGCCAAGGGCTCTGACTTGTGTCAGAGCTTCACGCC
>NW_011190820.1:0-498 GCF_000146605.3 Meleagris gallopavo | reverse complement strand
GCAAGATGTTCCGGTGCCTCGCCACCCTTCTGTCAAAAACTTCTTCCTTATATCCAATCCAAATCTTCCCTCCTGCCCTTTGAAACTATTTCCCCCTCACCTATCCCGACTGACCCTGCTCAAGACTTTAGAAAGCAGCGCGCTCAATGCAGCATGAAAATGTGCCCGGCAGCAGACAATCAGAGAGAGCAACAAGGATTGCTGGAGTGCTGCGTCTCACCGGTCGCTGTCTTCTCCTCTCGTACAGGCTTCACATGGAGTTTGTACCCAGACCACCACCCGCAATACGCCGCAAGTCCTCAGGAAGCGTCTCTGGTCTGCAGACACCAAAGAAAGAAAACACTTTGCCACCTCTTGACCAGGGCAAGAAAGGTAAAGCAGCTGCCAGTTCTTTCCCTGGCACGGGCAACCAACTTGAGATGGGAAATCCCCTGCTGACCATCAGCCAAGGGCTCTGACTTGTGTCAGAGCTTCACGCCAGCTCAGCACGGCCCTTCC
>NW_011190819.1:0-565 GCF_000146605.3 Meleagris gallopavo | reverse complement strand
ACTTTGCCACCTCTTGACCAGGGCAAGAAAGGTAAAGCAGCTGCCAGTTCTTTTCCCTGGCACGGGCAACCAACTTGAGATGGGAAATCCCCTGCTGACCATCAGCCAAGGGCTCTGACTTGTGTCAGAGCTTCACGCCAGCTCAGCACAGCCCCTTCCCATGAACAGTTGTTGGCCTCTCCCAAACTAAGGCGCTGGGTGTGATGTGCCCCCATCCCTGGCTTTGTCAGGAGGATGTGCGGCTCCTAGGCCCCGCCCTCCCCCAATGGAAGGATACGGTCCCCAAAAGTCACCCTGCCACCTCATCATGGCCACCCGGCTCCTCTTTCCCAAAGCCAACGTCACTAATGCAGCCCCAAAGCAGAGCTGAATTGCAGAGAGGAGGAGTGGGGCAGGGATGGTGTCAGGGGAGGGTCCGAGGGCGGTGCAGATGTCAGCAGCGGGGGGAGCAGAGCGGCCCTCTCGGCTGTTCTGGGAACAGGCCTGAGCGCCCTTGCGAGTGAGCCAAAGGGTTGACGGTGAATCTCCTCTGCCTTCCCATTCCAGTGACATTTGCTGACCGTCC
>NW_011190818.1:2549-5300 GCF_000146605.3 Meleagris gallopavo | reverse complement strand
CACACCTCAGGATTTATCTGTTCTTCATCCTTTACTCTCAGGGCACATCATTTTACATCAGCTCCTTGTTTCTGACTTCCAAATTAACTCCTAATTCAATAGTCAGATCCCTTCCCAACAAATTAGACTCTGCTTCAGGCACTAACAAAAAGGATCCAAAGCCATGCCTACAGGGTGCTTCTATCTCTACTCCTTTGATTATTGATGCTTTAAATGGTTCACCCTTGGCTCCAACTACTTGAAGTTTTGCTGAGGAATCTGAGCATCCCCAGGGCAGCTTTTGGACAGTCGATCTTTCTGCCCCAGAGTCCACAAGGAACTCCATTTCCTGGCGCTGAGGACCCACTTTCAATTTTATCCAGGGCTCTGTTCCTTTCAGGGTCCCCAGCACACAGAGCCCCTGAGCCCACTAATCTTCCTGGAACATCTTTTCATCCTGTATTCGCTTTCTGCAATCTTTTTTCTTATGTCCTTTTTTCTAGCAGTAAAAACGTTTGATTTGCCTCATATCCTTAGTCACTCCGTTTTCCATCTCCCTGTTCCCTTGATTGAGAGCCTCTTCTCCCTCCGGAGAATTCCCGCTTTACTTGTGGCCCTTCCCTTACTGCTGCTACTAAGATTCTAGCTTGCTTCCTGTGGATCTCTTCTTCTCGTCTTACAGATACCCTCTGTGCTTCCCTCAGTAATTCAGCTAGTCCCTTATCCTGCCAGTCTTCCAACTTTTCTAACTCCCTCCTGACGTCAGTCCAAGATTTGGCCACAAACTGTGTTTTTAGTAGTGCCTGCCCTACGGGAGTAGCAGGATCTACTCCCGGATACAGCTGCAGGCTTTTACGCAGCCTTTCCAGCCATTCAGTCGGGGTTTCATCCTTCTTTTGCTGCTCACTAAAGGCTTTATTCATCTTCTGTCCCCGAGGAACGGACTCCCTGATTCCTTGAATGATAATCGTTTGAGGTCTGACATATCAGCTGGGTGCTCTGCATTTTGGTTATTCCAGGGCGGCTTTTGGAGAGGCCGCTTCTCATCTGCTCCCGGGCCAGCCTGATGCTGACAATCCCAGATTCTCATTCCTGCCCCCCGGATCATCTCTCTCTCTTCTGCAGTAAATAAGATCCCTAATATAGATTGTAACTCTTCCCAGGTGTAAAGACTTGGTCCTAAAAACTGGTCCAGCCTTTCAGAAACTCCCAATGGGTCTTCTAGTAAATTCCCCATTTCCCTTTTAAATTCTCTAACATCTCCTGAATTCAAAGGAGTAGAGACGTACCCTACTCCTAGCTGCTGTCCAGGTCCCCTTACTGGGACTTCTCTGAGGGGGAACAACTTTTCCTCCCTGGAACTTCTTAGTTTGGTCTGGCTCCTGGTTCTCCTTCGCAGTCCAGGTGAGTCAGGATAATCTGACTCCTCTGTATCATCGCACTCTATCCCCTTATCTTCTACTGGAGCCTCTACTGGAGCCTGGGGTGCAGAGGCAGGTTGGGGAGCCGCAAGAAGCTCAGGGGATACATAAGGAGGAGGGGACCCGAGGGGGTAGTTTCTTCCTCCTTTCTAATCTTTTCTTTTTGTCTCTTTTCTTTAAGGTTAATAGAAAGTTCGGTTCCGTGGCACAGTCCGTAGACTAGCGTATTCGCTTTCCTCATCGCTAAATGGCTTTTTAGAATTAACATCAATATTTAAGGCCTGGCATATCCAGTCCTCAAAGGATCCAAATATCGGCCAGAATAAACTATCTGCCCTGATTTCGTTTTCCCCCAAACTCCATACAATAACGGACCGTTTTCTCTTTGCTCTTTCCTTTCCTCGAGGGAAAGTTTCCCCAGTACTCAATCATAAGTCCTAGTGGGCTATCCGGCGGTATATCTGGTAGTCTCCCCTTGGGACCACCCATGGGATCAGAAGGCTTGCTCTTCTTCTGTCCCATCTTCTGGAGTGCTCTCCTTTCACTCTCACACTTGCTCCCCTTATTCGTGACCCACGCCCTCGCGGGCTATGGGAACTGCACTACTAAAGGCTCCACACTCGCTTGGTCTCTCGCAGAGACCTCTCAGTCACTCACACTCCAGGATTCCCAGCCCCGACCGAACGCATTTCCTTGCAACACTGCAATACTTACTCAACCACCTCGAGTCGTCATTCGGGTCTTCGTGCACGAAAATTACGGGGTTCTGCAGTTTCTTTTGCTTACTTTCCTGATTTTTTTAGGGTTCGGAGTTACAGGTCTCTGTACAGAGATCACCCATTCCAGGCCGTCCAAGGACGGGGCGCCTCCCGGGGTTGAGGATCCCGTATCGGAGTTACCTGTATCTGAGTCATGGCACCAAATTGTTTTATTTTCTGCTAAACAGATTGAATAGCCCAATTATGTCTTTTGGAAATTGTCGTTCATTAAAGCAAGCAAGTAAGCAAGACAGTGCTGGGCGGCCGGGGAGTCTCTGCTCCACCAAGCACTTTCCCCTCCAGCTGACAGTCTTTATACAGTTCACCATCCGGTGTTCATGGCTTCATAATGTCTCTTGCGCAGGCGTGGTCCTGTTGTTAGGCAGCCGTCCTTTGTCTTGTCAGATGGGGGGGGAGCTGGGATCTTTGCAGTACATCCGTTCATCATCCTTACGCACCGTCTTTAAAGCTGGATAAGCCCTGGGCTCCATATTTTAAAGCATTATGTTTGTTGGTGTTTCCGGATGTCTGTAGTAGAACTGGCCCTGCTGTATCTCAATTTTCTAGTTGATAAGCTTACAAATGATTTGATT
>NW_011190818.1:0-558 GCF_000146605.3 Meleagris gallopavo | reverse complement strand
GTTGGCCTCTCCCAAACTAAGGCGCTGGGTGTGATGTGCCCCCATCCCTGGCTTTGTCAGGAGGATGTGCGGCTCCTAGGCCCCGCCCTCCCCCAATGGAAGGATACGGTCCCCAAAAGTCACCCTGCCACCTCATCATGGCCACCCGGCTCCTCTTTCCCAAAGCCAACGTCACTAATGCAGCCCCAAAGCAGAGCTGAATTGCAGAGAGGAGGAGTGGGGCAGGGATGGTGTCGGGGAGGGTCCGAGGGCGGTGCAGATGTCAGCAGCGGGGGGAGCAGAGCGGCCCTCTCGGCTGTTCTGGGAACAGGCCTGAGCGCCTCTTGCGAGTGAGCCAAAGGGTTGATGGTGAATCTCCTCTGCCTTCCCCATTCCAGTGACATTTGCTGACCGTCCGACCTTCATCAAACGGTTGAGCACAGACAGCATCGATGGAGGACACTTCAGACGGATAAGGAGCTTACTGCTGAAGGAGAGCTCCAAGACCAGGTGAGGCTGGAGGCTCCGGGCTGGGATGTGACCCAACGAGAGCCCATTCCCCAGCCCCAAAGGGTCGCT
>NW_011190817.1:0-474 GCF_000146605.3 Meleagris gallopavo | reverse complement strand
CCCAAAGCAGAGCTGAATTGCAGAGAGGAGGAGTGGGGGCAGGGGATGGTGTCAGGGAGGGTCCGAGGGCGGTGCAGATGTCAGCAGCGGGGGGAGCAGAGCGGCCCTCTCGGCTGTTCTGGGAACAGGCCTGAGCGCCCCTTGCGAGTGAGCCAAAGGGTTGACGGTGAATCTCCTCTGCCTTCCCCATTCCAGTGACATTTGCTGACCGTCCGACCTTCATCAAACGGTTGAGCACAGACAGCATCGATGGAGGACACTTCAGACGGATAAGGAGCTTACTGCTGAAGGAGAGCTCCAAGACCAGGTGAGGCTGGAGGCTCCGGGCTGGGATGTGACCCAACGAGAGCCCATTCCCCAGCCCCAAAGGGTCGCTGTTTGTGGCCGCCCAACAGCGCTGAACGCAGCACCCACCGTGCTGGGATGGGGACGCCGGGAGCCCCCCAGCTCACAGGGCTGGCCCCTCTGCGCATC
>NW_011190816.1:0-824 GCF_000146605.3 Meleagris gallopavo | reverse complement strand
GCAGAGAGGAGGAGTGGGGCAGGGATGGTGTCAGGGAGGGGTCCGAGGGTGGTGCAGATGTCAGCAGCGGGGGGAGCAGAGCGGCCCTCTCGGCTGTTCTGGGAACAGGCCTGAGCGCCCCTTGCGAGTGAGCCAAAGGGTTGACGGTGAATCTCCTCTGTCTTCCCCATTCCAGTGACATTTGCTGACCGTCCAACCTTCATCAAACGGTTGAGCACAGACAGCATCGATGGAGGACGCTTCAGACGGATAAGGAGCTTACTGCTGAAGGAGAGCTCCAAGACCAGGTGAGGCTGGAGGCTCCGGGCTGGGATGTGACCCAACGAGAGCCCATTCCCCAGCCCCAGAGGGTCGCTGTTTGTGGCCGCCCAACAGCGCTGAACGCAGCACCCACCGTGCTGGGATGGGGACGCCGGGAGCCCCCCAGCTCACAGGGCTGGCCCCTCTGCGCATCTCAGGAGAGCCACGGGGCAGCCGCTGAGCAGCCTGTGGGGAGGGCTGCGCTGCACCGAGGCTCCTGGCTCAGGCTTGCAGGATGCGGCCCCCAAGCCATCAGCCACTCACGCGGACCCCTCCCGCTCTGTCCTTTCAGTCTGCTGCCAGCGATCCGGAGAGTGCCTGAAGCCCAAGAGCAGCCGGTGAGCTGCCAGCTGCAGGGGGAGCAGGAACATCAGGCCAAGAGACCTGCGCCGAGCACTGGGAACCAAACGCGTGAGCTTCCGTGATGAAGAACTGGGGCAGAAAAAGCTCACTGTGACGGTGCGGCGCAAATATTGCACACAGCCAAGGCCTCACCCCATCTGATCACCTTGAGGCCATCAGCA
>NW_011190815.1:0-747 GCF_000146605.3 Meleagris gallopavo | reverse complement strand
GCACCGAGGCTCCTGGCTCAGGCTTGCAGGATGCGGCCCCCAAGCCATCAGCCACTCACGCGGACCCCTCCCGCTCTGTCCTTTCAGTCTGCTGCCAGCGATCCGGAGAGTGCCTGAAGCCCAAGAGCAGCCGGTGAGCTGCCAGCTGCAGCGGGAGGCAGGAACATCAGGCCAAGAAGACCTGCGCCGAGCACTGGGAACCAAACGTGTGAGCTTCCGTGATGAAGAACTGGGGGCAGAAAAAGCTCATTGTGATGGTGCGGCGCAAATATTGCACACAGCCAAGGCCTCACCCCATCTGATCACCTTGAGGCCATCAGCACCTCTCCGAAGAGATTCAAGATCTTCCTCAAGGGCTGAGTCTGCGGAGCCTCAAGGCAGACCATCCAGGCTCCCACTGACATGCGACTCAGTTAAACTTCTCAGGAAGAGGGCAAGGAAGACCAGGCCAGTGCAGGAAACACTGGAGCACATGGCAGCGTCACCACTTGGTGCTGAGTCCAGGCTTCCTGAGGAGCCTCCCATCAACCGCTCTGGACTGCTGCCACCCATAGAGGAAGAAACAGGGTCTCCCAAGTTTCAGCCTCCAAAGACCAAAGACCCACCCCGCAGGAAGGGCTCACCCTAGCCATGCTGATGCGGGCAAGGGGTGCCCAGGACAGACAGAGCTCCACTGGAGGCTGCAAAACAGATGCGTGAATCCCATCTGCATCATATCCAATACTAAACCAGGCTGCCCACGGGCCC
>NW_011190814.1:0-1047 GCF_000146605.3 Meleagris gallopavo | reverse complement strand
CTCCCAAGTTTCAGCCTCCAGAGACCAAAGACCCACCCGCAGGAAGGGCTCACCCTAGCCATGCTGATGCGGGCAAGGGGTGCCCAGGACAGACAGAGCTCCACTGGAGGCTGCAAAACAGATGTGTGAATCCCATCTGCATCATATCCAATACTAAACCAGGCTGCGCAGGGCCCCATCCAGCCTGGCCTCCAACACCTCCAGGGATGACGGGGCATCCACAACCTCTCTGGGCAGCTGCTTCCAGCATCTCATCACTCTCCAATCTGACATCCCATCTTCAACTCAAAACCATTTCCCCTTGGCCTGACGTTAGCTACACTGTTGAAGAATTGGCTCCCCTCCTGTTTGCAGGCTCCCTTTATGTACTGGAAGGCTGCAATGAGGTCACCCCGCAGCCTTCCCTTCTCCAGGCCAAACAAGGAGATCTAGAGTGAACCGCAGAGGGGCAAAATTGTCAATAAAGCTTTAAAAATCCCCAGAATGCCTGTGGCACGTGTCCCATTGCGCCTTGTTACGCCAGCTCTTGTGCTGGGAGGGAGAAAGAATTGTGAGAGGGCATCAGAGCATCTCGCGATGCTTTACTTGATGCCAAAGGAAATCCAGCGTCTCTTTGTCTTATCTGGATCACAGGACGGTCGGCTTTGACCTGGCAGGGCCCCCCAGCTGGCCAGCTCTTTGCTTGGCTGGGTCCCTCCGGCCAGCCAGCTATCGGCCTGGCAGGGTTTCTGGATGGCCAGCCGGCTTTTTTTCCTGGTAGTGTCCCCACAGTTGGCCGGCCGTTGGCCTGGCCGGGGCTCCCAGGCCGGCTGCAAAACGTGTGACCTTCCCTGGTGAAGAACAGGGAGCAGAAAAAGCCGAAAAAGTGAGGGGGCAGTGCCCAAATTGCAGAAAGCCAACGCCTCACACCCTCAGCTCACCTTGAGGCCAACAACAGCTTTCATAAACGATCCAAGAAGATCTTCCTCAAGGCCTGAGTCCTGGCTACTCAGCCTCAAGGCAGACCATCCAGGCTCCCACTTCTGCCATGCGACTCGGTGAAACTTC
>NW_011190813.1:0-468 GCF_000146605.3 Meleagris gallopavo | reverse complement strand
TGGTGAAGAACAGGGAGCAGAAAAGCCGAAAAGTGAGGGGGCAGTGTCCAAATTGCAGAAAGCCAAGGCCTCACACCCTCAGCTCACCTTGAGGCCAACAACAGCTTTCATAAACGATCCAAGAAGATCTTCCTCAAGGCCTGAGTCCTGGCTACTCAGCCTCAAGGCAGACCATCCAGGCTCCCACTTCTGCCATGCGACTCGGTGAAACTTCTCAGGCAGAGGGCAAAGAAGATCGGGCCAGTGCAGGAAGCACCGGAGCAGATGGCGGCGTCAGCACTTGGTGTGAGACAGCCTGCCTGAGGAGTCTCCCACCAACACGTCTGGATTGCCGCCACCCATAAGGAAAGAAATGGGGTCTCCCAAGTGTCGGCCTCTGAAGACCAAAGCCCAGCCCACAGGAAGGCACATCCTACCCACGCCCCGGTCCAGCTGGCCAGCCGACTTCTGACCTGCCAGGGTCCCCAC
>NW_011190812.1:0-508 GCF_000146605.3 Meleagris gallopavo | reverse complement strand
ACCATCCAGGCTCCCACTTCTGCCATGCGACTCGGTGAAACTTCTCAGGCAGAGGGCAAAGAAGATCGGGCCAGTGCAGGAAGCACCGGAGCAGATGGCGGCGTCAGCACTTGGTGTGAGACAGCCTGCCTGAGGAGTCTCCCACCAACACGTCTGGATTGCCGCCACCCATAAGGAAAGAAATGGGGTCTCCCAAGTGTCGGCCTCTGAAGACCAAAGCCCCAGCCCACAGGAAGGCACATCCTACCCACGTCCCGGTCCAGCTGGCCAGCCGACTTCTGACCTGCCAGGGTCCCCACATTCACGCCGGCCAGCTTTGTCCTGGCAGAGGCCCCCGGCTGGCCCAGGAGGCTTTTGGTTTGGCGGGTCTCCTTGGTTGGCCGGGAGGCTTCTGGCCAAGCAAAGCTGCCCGGGTCAGTCGGCTGGATGGCTTTGTCCTGTCAGGCCTTTCCCCCAGCTATCGGCCTGGCAGGGCACCCGCAGGCAGCTGGGATGCTTCTAACCAGGC
>NW_011190811.1:0-436 GCF_000146605.3 Meleagris gallopavo | reverse complement strand
CCCCTCCTGTTCATACGCTCCCTTCAAGTACTGGAAGGCCACAGTGAGGTCTCCCTGCAGCCTTCTCTTTCCCAAGCTAAACAATCACAGTTCCCTCAGCCTTTCATCACAGCAGAGGTGCTCCAACCTCTGATCATCTCAGTGCCCTCCTCTGGATCCGCTCCAAGAGCTCCACGTCCTCCCTATGCTGGGGGCCCCAGGCCTGTACACAGCACTGCAGATGGGGCCTCACAAGATCCGAGTAGAGGGGGACAATCACCTCCCTCTCCCTGCTGGTCACCCCTTTTTTAATGCTGCCCAGAACGCAGTTGGCCTTCCAGGCTGCAAGCGCACACTGCTGGCTCACGTCCGGCTTCTCGTCCACCAGGACCCCCAAGTCCTTCACTGCAGGGCTGCTCTCAAGCGGTTCTTCGCCCAGTCTGTATAAACACCTTGC
>NW_011190810.1:0-752 GCF_000146605.3 Meleagris gallopavo | reverse complement strand
AGCAGTGCCTACAAACCTTCACAGAATGAAGGAAAGCAGGAAAAGTACAACTCCTGAACACCGCGTTGATTTCCAAGCCTTGCTGTGCCCAGAGAGATGGAAGGAAGGGCTCTCAGTAGAGCACAGCATCATCTGTTACCAGTCATCACCTGAAACTTTGACATCCAACGTAGATAGGAAATATTTTAAAGTAGGTGTGAGCATCTCTGTAGGAAAACATGAATTCTGTACACTGTTACACACAACACGCAAGGTAAATCACCAGCTGGCAAAAGCCACTGGTAACAAAAGACAGGCTGAAACTGGCAAGTTGAGACTG
The DNA here is from genome assembly GCF_000146605.3 of Meleagris gallopavo. Lineage (NCBI taxonomy): Eukaryota > Metazoa > Chordata > Aves > Galliformes > Phasianidae > Meleagris > Meleagris gallopavo. The sequence continues at coordinate 433 of NW_011190810.1, read as the reverse complement.
AGCACGACACTCTTCCTTCACAACGATGGCTCTGTTCTCCAAGTGACAGCTCAGCCACCCCATCTGACTGCTGGCATTAATTCTGACCTAGGAACTGTCATTCTGCTTCCATTACTCTGTCCCAGGTCTATACAAAACAGGCTGACCTCTGCTGCTCTCCCAGTCAAAGCAGTCAGTATCTACGTGAATCTGAGAACGCAGGAACCAGAGCAAACTCACGTCCCCTCACCTTCAAACACCTCTCCTGGATGTAGGTTCTCCCGCTGCACTGAGGTTTCTGACCGTCCTCTCTTTCTTCTTGTCCCTTGACTTTGCTGAGGTGCTCGTCTGAGATCCAATCCATAAGGACAGTCAGGAGCCCATAAACTTCAGAGTTGGGTGGAGCTGCAATACATTCACACCGTCAGCTATTCAGCTTTCAGCTCCATGATCC
>NW_011190809.1:0-489 GCF_000146605.3 Meleagris gallopavo | reverse complement strand
CTGACTGCTGGCATTAATTCTGACCTAGGAACTGTCGTTCTGCTTCCATTACTCTGTCCCAGGTCTATACAAACAGGCTGACCTCTGCTGCTCTCCCAGTCAAAGCAGTCAGTATCTACGTGAATCTGAGAACGCAGGAACCAGAGCAAACTCACGTCCCCTCACCTTCAAACACCTCTCCTGGATGTAGGTTCTCCCGCTGCACTGAGGTTTCTGACCGTCCTCTCTTTCTTCTTGTCCCTTGACTTTGCTGAGGTGCTCGTCTGAGATCCAATCCATAAGGACAGTCAGGAGCCCATAAACTTCAGAGTTGGGTGGGAGCTGCAATACATTCACACCGTCAGCTATTTCAGCTTTCAGCTCCATGATCCTCTAAACCAAAGCAGCAGCAGACGGACGTGCAGCCAGAGCACATGAGTTCTGACAGACCGTGCACCATTTAATGGGTGGTGAGACAAAGCTCGGGACAGAAGCCACCCCGTGGAAGAC
>NW_011190808.1:0-590 GCF_000146605.3 Meleagris gallopavo | reverse complement strand
AAACAGGCTGACCTCTGCTGCTCTCCCAGTCAAAGCAGTCAGTATCTACGTGAATCTGAGAACGCAGGAACCAGAGCAAACTCACGTCCCTCACCTTCAAACACCTCTCCTGGATGTAGGTTCTCCCGCTGCACTGAGGTTTCTGACCGTCCTCTCTTTCTTCTTGTCCCTTGACTTTGCTGAGGTGCTCGTCTGAGATCCAATCCATAAGGACAGTCAGGAGCCCATAAACTTCAGAGTTGGGTGGGAGCTGCAATACATTCACACTGTCAGCTATTTCAGCTTTCAGCTCCATGATCCTCTAAACCAAAGCAGCAGCAGACGGACGTGCAGCCAGAGCACATGAGTTCTGACAGACCGTGCACCATTTAATGGTTGGTGAGACAAAGCTCGGGACAGAAGCCACCCCGTGGAAGACATGATCTCTGAGGAAACAGCAATGTGGAACAGGCCGTGCCTGCTCTGCTGGGCCTCGTATCCGGGGCGACACAGCAGGCAAATAAAAAGGAGACACACGCACAATATAAAATTCAAATGTACTGCCTGCTTCCCCCCTCGATTCTTTCTGGAACTCAGCAACTATTAGAATG
>NW_011190807.1:0-537 GCF_000146605.3 Meleagris gallopavo | reverse complement strand
TGACATAAAAGAACACACTCCAAAAATGCCTGAATAATTCAGAAACAGAGAGGGTGAGAGTAATTTTACACAATCACACCATTCCTGCCTTGGGCAAACCAAACCATCAGTTTTGCAAACATCCTGTTCAGACAATTAACACTGTCAACTCAGACTTGGAAAGTTACTGAGTGTAGGAAATAATTCCTCTTGCCTGTTTTCTTAAGGATTCATTATCTTCTCTGAGCTCGTCCCGACATTTGCTGATCTCCCTCAGCGAAGTTTCAAGCTTTTTCACTTCTGCATCCTTCTGCTGTAGAAATATCACATTTCAAACATGATGAACCAGAGCATTTTAGAAACAACTACAATTTCAGTATTCAAACGATGCTACAAACTTCCATTTCCATATTTCAAGTGCTTTAAAGAGAGAAGCATTAAAGCTGGCAAGCACACGATGGCTTCAGATAGCAAACACCAAGCTAAATGGCACCTAAGGCAAGAAGCATCCTTAAGTTACCCACCTCTTTCAGTTTGTCCAGACAGGCCTCTCGCTCC
>NW_011190806.1:0-740 GCF_000146605.3 Meleagris gallopavo | reverse complement strand
TGCCTGTTTTCTTAAGGATTCATTATCTTCTCTGAGCTCGTCCCGACATTTGCTGATCTCCCTCAGTGAAGTTTCAAGCTTTTTCACTTCTGAATCCTTCTGCTGTAGAAATATCACATTTCAAACATGATGAACCAGAGCATTTTAGAAACAACTACAATTTCAGTATTCAAACGATGCTACAAACTTCCATTTCCATATTTCAAGTGCTTTAAAGAGAGAAGCATTAAAGCTGGCAAGCACACGATGGCTTCAGATAGCAAACACCAAGCTAAATGGCACCTAAGGCAAGAAGCATCCTTAAGTTACCCACCTCTTTCAGTTTGTCCAGACAGGCCTCTCGCTCCCTGAGAGCATCTTCTCTTTCCAGGAGCTGGAAAAATCAAGGGAAAAATGATGAAATGGCTCCAAAAACCCGTTCCATTTTCACTTAATCCCGATTTTGCCCTGCAGATGGGGTTTGTTCTACACAACAGCTGACTAATTGAAGTGTCCTAATGGCCGTCTATGTTCAGCTCCCTCTCACGCCCTTCTTCCCTTACAGTATGACTTTGAATCCTGATGTGCTTTGTACACTCTGCAAGCATTCGGCTCCTGGAACACCAGTGCAAGAGAGCTATGAAACTGTCCCTGGTTGAGACACAAGAGCACCAAGTGCCTAGGATAAGAGCATTCCTTCTAGAAAGCACCAAAGCCTGTCAGAACCTGAAGAAACACATCACGGATCTTTGCTGACACGT
>NW_011190805.1:0-697 GCF_000146605.3 Meleagris gallopavo | reverse complement strand
CTGTCCCTGGTTGAGACACAAGAGCACCAAGTGCCTAGGATAAGAGCATTCCTTCTAGAAAGCACCAAAGCCTGTCAGAACCTGAAGAAACACATCACGGATCTTTGCTGACACGTTTTCATACAGATCCGTTTCCTAACCCACCATGCAGAGGCACCAACATGTGTGTCAGCCCAGGGAACCACAACAGGAGAATCACAATCCAGGTCATTTATGCACACTAATGCAGCAAACCTTGCACCCTCTGGCACAAAATAACCCTGCTGTACGTGAGCAAGGGAAACAATCCCATGATAATTTACTGCCTGCACTCTGTGGCATTCTCTTACCAACTCTGGGTTTGATTCTTCCCTGCTAGGCTCAACAGAAATTTTCCTGCTCCCTTGTTACTGGGCTTGGCAAGACATCCCAAATGCTCCTGACACACTTGAAACAAACTGCAGTTGCTGTATCTACAGAACAGGCCAAAGAAGTGAGCAGTACCTCTCAGACATGCCACACAGGCATCTTGTAAGAGGACTCAGGTGGCACCGGGCCCAACTGGAAAGGGCCAGAAGCTTTGAGGCAGAAATAAGGCACCAAACTGCACAGGCAGTGTTCTGGGGATGCAACAACAGAGGACGGCAGGTTTCCAGGGAAATCTCCCGGTCAGACACGAGCCACAGCCCAGCTATCAGCACCTCGGGGCTGGGCCAGG
>NW_011190804.1:0-679 GCF_000146605.3 Meleagris gallopavo | reverse complement strand
ACGGAACGAGCAGCGGCCAACACTGTTTGGTGCCATTTCCCTGCCAGCATTTAGGTCAGCTTCAGCAGTGCAGTGAGGGAAAGCTTTAACTCTGCCTTATGGGAACTGCTGCCTCAGCTTGACATCAAGAACAGAGACAAACTGCTCTCATCAGCACTCCTGACCACAACTGAAACTGCTGAGTGACCATGGCAGCAGATGCACACATCCCACTTGTTACGGAATAGAACCAGCTGAGCAGTTCAGCAAGGCTGCATTCTATTCCCTCATCAAGCACTTGCTCTCCACCATCTCTCCAAGTGCTTCGGGTTTGTCTGCCCTGAAAATCGGCACTGCTCTTGGGTCAGAGAAGTGAGTTCCACTTTACAAGTACTGGAGAGGTTCTGAGAGGCGAATCTTCAGGTACCCGAGCAAGGAGCAGAAAGTAATTTCGTGCATTCACACCATTCCTGCCTTGGACAAACCAACCATCAATTCTGCAAACATCCTGCACAGACAAGTAGCACTGCTAACTCACACTTGGAAAGTTACTGACTGTAGGAAATAATTCCTCTTGCCTGTTTCTTAAGGATTCATTATCTTCTCTGAGCTTGTCCCGACATTTGCTGATCTCCTCAGCGAAGTTTCAAGCTTTTCACTTCTGCATCCTTCTGCTGTAGAAATATCACATTTCAAACTA
>NW_011190803.1:0-623 GCF_000146605.3 Meleagris gallopavo | reverse complement strand
AGGCGTGGTGCTCACGGTGCTGCTGGTGGTGCTGCTGGAGAGCGTTGTGCCAGAGGTGGTAGTGGGGCAGACCCGGTTGTTGTTGGCGGGGCACTGCTACTTGACACGCTGGTACTCGACACACTTGTACTCGTGGTGCTCTGCGAAGTGGGACCTGGGAAAACACAGGGTTTCATAGTTGCAAGCAGGCCAATCGCATTTCCTCTCTCAGTCCTCATTTCTCAACTGACTTCACCAAGCTCCACAACCGCAAGCCCGGGAAGTTCAGAGTGTAGGAATGGAGACAGTCTCATTAGTCCTATTTGTGTCATTCCGGAATTCTACTCCTAGGTTTCCAAAAACCAGCTTCGGAGACACGTGCAAACACCACACCTATGACCAATGCGGCATCTAACCACCGTGTGCACAGTGAAAACAATGCTCAGGCTACAAGAACTCCGCAGCCCTTAAGCCAGATGAATGCACTCCGATCATCCTTAGGCTTCACTCTTCCTTACCTTTGGCTGTCACGTTCTATTGCGTGGAACCACCACCGGACCCAATGCAGCAAACTAGCAGGCCCGATTTCCCGCCACAACTAACTTCCTACCACCTCACTTGGGGCTCCAGTGCTACTACTGAAA
>NW_011190802.1:0-510 GCF_000146605.3 Meleagris gallopavo | reverse complement strand
ACTACTGAAACTCTTCTCTATACCCCTCTCACGTCTTCAAAAACCATTCTACCGCATTTGTCCATGCCATGCCACTTATCTCCAACTGCTTTTCTATGTTTCTTGGTTGCCCACGCCACAGGCCAGAAGGCTGCCTCCTTCAACCTGTTCTCAACAAGCAATTCAGAAACGCCCCATGGTACAGAAACATCTGCCTTCCAATCAAACGCTTATGCTCCATCCGCAGGACGTGAACATGCACACCACCCACAGAGAATTACTGCAGGAACTAAAAAGAATTGCACACGAGCGCAGGGGAAGAAAGGGCAGAACGTCTGAATGTCTGTGACCTACAAGCACCAGAAACCATAGTACCCACCACAAAAGCCCACTGCGCCTACACGAGACGCCTCATAAGGGAATGTTCTCTCTAGATTGAGGACAAGATATCGCAGCAGACAAAAGGAAGACTTCCAGTCAGACCAATGGCGGCCTAAGACTACCAGCTGCACCTAGCTAGAAAAAACCTTT
>NW_011190801.1:0-876 GCF_000146605.3 Meleagris gallopavo | reverse complement strand
GCTGCCTCCTTCAACCTGTTCTCAACAAGCAATTCAGAAACGCCCCATGGTACAGAAACATCTGCCTTCCAATCAAACGCTTATGCTCCATCCGCAGGACGTGAACATGCACACCACCCACAGAGAATCACTGCAGGAACTAAAAAGAATTGCACACGAGCGCAGGGGAAGAAAGGGCAGAACGTCTGAATGTCTGTGACCTACAAGCACCAGAAACCATAGTGCCCACCACAAAAGCCCACTGCGCCTACACGAGACGCCTCATAAGGGAATGTTCTCTCTAGATTGAGGACAAGATATCGCAGCAGCAAAAGGAGACTTCCAGTCAGACCAATGGCGGCCTAAGACTACCAGCTGCACCTAGCTAGAAAAAACCTTTTCCAAGGACACGCAGTGTACAACCAACAAGGGACCTTCTGCCCTCAACTAATGCACTCACCTTGCCTCCAAACAGCAAGAGTCAGGACCTACCTTGGGCTCCTGCTCCATTAAGGAACGTTCAGCAATCACACCCGGCCCTCAGCCCATACACAAAGCCTACGTTCAGGCGCTCACAGGCCTTCACCTCTCCCTCTGCAAGGGAACACCTGACAGCAAGGCCAGACAATTACCTTCCGTTGTCGTGGGTGGAGGTGTTACGGAGGTGGTGGGTGTTGGCGTGGGTGTGGATGTGCTGACTGAAGTCGGGCCGGATGAGGTCGTGACAGTAACAGGCGTGGTGCTCACGGTGCTGCTGGTGGTGCTGCTGGAGAGCGTTGTGCCAGAGGTGGTAGTGGGGGGCAGACCCGGTTGTTGTTGGCGGGGCACTGCTACTTGACACGCTGGTACTCGACACACTTGTACTCGTGGTGCTCTGCGAAGTGGGACCTGGGAAAA
>NW_011190800.1:0-687 GCF_000146605.3 Meleagris gallopavo | reverse complement strand
CAATGCAGCAAACTAGCAGGCCCGATTTCCCGCCACAACTAATTTCCTGCCACCTCACTTGGGCTCCAGTACAACTACTGAAACTCTTCTCTATACCCCTCTCACGTCTTCAAAAACCATTCTACCGCATTTGTCCATGCCATGCCACTTATCTCCAACTGCTTTTCTATGTTTCTTGGTTGCCCACGCCACAGGCCAGAAGGCTGCCTCCTTCAACCTGTTCTCAACAAGCAATTCAGAAACGCCCCATGGTACAGAAACATCTGCCTTCCAATCAAACGCTCCATCTGCAGGACGTGAACATACACACCACCCACAGAGAATCACTGCAGGAACTAAAAAGAATTGCACACGAGCGCAGGGGAAGAAAGGGCAGAACGTCTGAATGTCTGTGACCTACAAGCACCAGAAACCATAGTGCCCACCACAAAAGCCCACTGCGCCTACACGAGACGCCTCATAAGGGAATGTTCTCTCTAGATTGAGGACAAGATATCGCAGCAGCAAAAGGAGACTTCCAGTCAGACCAATGGCGGCCTAAGACTACCAGCTGCACCTAGCTAGAAAAAAACCTTTTCCAAGGACACGCAGTGTCAACCAACAAGGGACCTTCTGCCCTCAACTAATGCACTCACCTTGCCTCCAAACAGCAAGAGTCAGGACTACCTTGGGCTCCTGCTCCATTAA
>NW_011190799.1:0-719 GCF_000146605.3 Meleagris gallopavo | reverse complement strand
CAGAAGATGCCCAGCCTTACTTCAAATGCTCCTGTCAGCAGGTGGATGCTTCAAAGGTAAACAACTTTGTCACTGTGCTCAGTGAAGAACAGTTGTTCTTTTAGTTACAGTAGGTACTTGGTGATCCGAGCACTGGACAGACATTCTGACTGGACTAAAGCACAACTCAGTGAAAACCTCTGCTCTGAACATCTCTTAATTGAGCGCAAGAGTAAAACCTGTTGCCTATAAACTCTGACTGGGGACTCAGAGATGCGGAGGGAACCTTTCTAAGGACTGTGTGAACAGAGTCCTGCTTTCATCAGCTTGGCTGTCGTGCTCTTGGCTCTGGGCTTTTCTGGCTTTGGAGAACACTCTCAGAGTTTGTACATTACGGGCAGATCTTGAATTATTCCAGCAGTTAGCTCGTGATTTTTTTTTCAGACCAAAACATGCTTTTAAACAGCAAGAGAGTAAGGATCGTTTCTTAGGTTTTCTTCAAATACCTGTGGAGTACCTTTACGTTCTCTTAATGGAAACACTGTCTTTAACAGAATGAAATTGAAGAAATGAAATGTTGTAACTCCACTGAGAGCGCATCATCTCATGGGAGGCCTGCTAAAAGCTGTGGAACAGACGGTTCAGATGGTTCTCAGAGCACAGAATCTTCAGGAAGCTCCCTTAACAGGTAGGTTGGTGCTGTTCCAAAGAGAGCAACTGCAAAGAACTGTGTTTTTGTG
>NW_011190798.1:0-875 GCF_000146605.3 Meleagris gallopavo | reverse complement strand
GGCTCTGGGCTTTTTCTGGCTTTGGAGAACACTCTCAGAGTTTGTACATTATGGGCAGATCTTGAATTATTCCAGCAGTTAGCTCGTGATTTTTTTTCAGACCAAAACATGCTTTTAAACAGCAAGAGAGTAAGGATCGTTTCTTAGGTTTCTTCAAATACCTGTGGAGTACCTTTACGTTCTCTTAATGGAAACACTGTCTTTAACAGAATGAAATTGAAGAAATGAAATGTTGTAACTCCACTGAGAGCGCATCATCTCATGGGAGGCCTGCTAAAAGCTGTGGAACAGACGGTTCAGATGGTTCTCAGAGCACAGAATCTTCAGGAAGCTCCCTTAACAGGTAGGTTGGTGCTGTTCCAAAGAGAGCAACTGCAAAGAACTGTGTTTTGTGCCAAAGCCCAAATCCAGCTATGTGGGAAACACGTGGCCCCCACTCACTGAATGTGCTGCAGGTTTCAAAGCCAGCCGTAATCCTGCACGAGAGAAATCTGGATCTATAGGGTTTATATTATATATCGGTCTGTTAAATTTCAAAGACTGAGAGCACTATTCTGGTTGTCTCAGAGCATGGAACTAAAAGATGACTTCTTGAACAGTAAAAGTTTCAGTAGCAGCAACCATGGTAGTAGGTTGAGATTGGTTAGTAAAAAGCACAGATTTCCCATGAGTAATTTGAAACAAGTCCTCTTCAGTTGCTGTTTATTAATGTCTTCTGGAATTCCAAACGCTCAAAGTTATTCAGTAGTACGTCTTGCTGCAAACAGCTTTCTTTTTCTCAGTCCTGCCTGAATTTTGCTTCTCCACCTCTGCAGACGACACCTCTATGGCTCTTCTCCGTAATCCTGTGTTGTTTGGTGTAAGGATGTAACTAA
>NW_011190797.1:0-591 GCF_000146605.3 Meleagris gallopavo | reverse complement strand
CAGCCTGTATTGGTGCATGCAATTATTCCTCCCTAGGTGTAAGACCCGACACTTGCTTTTGTTGAACCTCATCCGGTTTCTTACTGCCCAGCTCTCCAGCCTGTCCAGGTCTCGCTGAATGGCAGCACAGCCTTCAGGCGCGTCAGCCAATCCTCCCAACTTCGTATCATCAGCAAACTTGCTGAGGGTGGCCACTATCCCCTCATCAAGGTCATTGATGAAGATGTTGAACAAGACCGGACCCAGCACAGACCCCTGGGGGACACCACTGGTTACAGGTCTCCAGCCAGACTCTGCACCACCAACGACGACCCTCTTCACTCTGCCAGTCAGCCAGTTCTCAACCCACCTCACGTCCACTCGTCTATCTCACACTTCCTCAGCTTTGTTATAAGGATGTCGTGGGAGACAGTATCAAAGGCCTTTCTAAAATCAAGGTAGATTACATCTACCGCTCTTCCCCCATCCACCCAGCATGTGACAGCATCATAGAAGGCCACCAAGTTGGTTGAGCACAACCTCCCCTTGGTGAACCCATGCTGACTACTCCTGATAACCTCCTTTTCTCCCAGTTGTCTGGAGATGGTATCC
>NW_011190796.1:0-361 GCF_000146605.3 Meleagris gallopavo | reverse complement strand
CTATCTCACACTTCCTCAGCTTTGTTATAAGGATGTCGTGGGAGACAGTATCAAAGGCCTTTCTAAAATCAAGGTAGATTACATCTACCGCTCTTCCCCCATCCACCCAGCATGTGACAGCATCATAGAAGGCCACCAAGTTGGTTGAGCACAACCTCCCCTTGGTGAACCCATGCTGACTACTCCTGATAACCTCCTTTTCTCCCAGTTGTCTGGAGATGGTATCCAGCACAAGCTGTTCCATCACCTTTCCAGGGACAGAGGTGAGGCTGACAGGCCTATAATTACCCGGATCTTCCTTCTTGCCCTTTTTGAAGACCGGAGTGACATTGGCTATCCTCCAGTCTTCAGGGACCTCCCC
>NW_011190795.1:0-654 GCF_000146605.3 Meleagris gallopavo | reverse complement strand
ATAGAAGGCCACCAAGTTGGTTGAGCACAACCTCCCCTTGGTGAACCCATGCTGACTACTCCTGATAACCTCCTTTTCTCCCAGTTGTCTGGAGATGGTATCCAGCACAAGCTGTTCCATCACCTTTCCAGGGACAGAGGTGAGGCTAACAGGCCTATAATTACCCGGATCTTCCTTCTTGCCCTTTTTGAAGACCGGAGTGACATTGCTATCCTCCAGTCTTCAGGGACCTCCCCTGTTGTCCAAGACCTCTCAAAAATGATGGAGAGCGGTTCGGCAATGACCTCCGCCAGCTCTCTCAGCACACGTGGATGCACCCCATCAGGTCCCATGGACTTGTGGACTTTAGTACTGCCTAGGTGCTCACGCACGTCCTCTTTCCTGACTAAAGGGAAGTCTCCCATTCCCCAGACCCTCTCCCTAACCTCCAGGGTGTGGGATTCCTGCGGGAGAGCCTTTTCACTGAAGACAGAAGTAAAGAAGGCATTCAGTATCTCTGCCTTCTCAGCATCCCCCGTTACGAAACCCCCCCCCTCACTTAGTAAGGGGCCCACATTCTCTCTAGTTTTCCTTTTGCTGTTGTCTATGGCAGATCCAACCCAGCCCTACCCATTTCTGCTGGGCTGGCACCAGTGCCCTTTGCATTGTCCATTT
>NW_011190794.1:0-440 GCF_000146605.3 Meleagris gallopavo | reverse complement strand
CCCGTGCTCTGCAGTCATCTCTCTTAATGTCTGCTGCTGGCATTTAAAGAGGCCAGGTAGAAAAATCTGCACACATATCTTCCTTTAGCAACAGAAGCCAAACCTTCATGTGGAGTAACTGCAAAGTCAGCATCCCCTCTGTTGGGTGACAATCCTGCTTGTTATTTCTGCAGGGAACCAAACAGGAATCTATAATTTAGAGGCAACCTTTCCCAGGCAATTCAGAAAAAAATCCACTTTCTTCCTTAACGCTGAAACGTGGGACCCAAGGGATTACACACCTTGGCTGCGAGCACCTTTATAACAAACAGAAACAAACGCAGCCCATCTGCCGTTAGGACTTGAATGTCTACAACAGGCTGAAGGGAGGAAAACCACAGTCAGTCCTTCAGGCCCACAGAACGATTCTGGAGCTGTACAAACCAGAATTAATCTTCCTA
>NW_011190793.1:0-423 GCF_000146605.3 Meleagris gallopavo | reverse complement strand
GGAAGAGGAGGGAGCGCAGCATCCCCGAATTGGCTTTTGCTGGGAAGGAAGCCTGGTAAGAGCAGTGCTGCTGGTCTGAGTCCCAGCTGGCTTTTCCCCCTAGGCAATGCCCTGGCAGGGGGGCTGGTGAGGGTGGGGTTGGGCAGGATTGCTGCATTCCCTCACACCTCTCCTGCCTATTGTTTCCCTTGTCCCAGCAGGCTCCAGTTTAACATCTGCCTGCAGCAGAGCAGCAACTGGCCACAGCACGTCCATCTCAGGCAGGGGCTTGGGGAAGCAGGCAGGAGAGGGCAAGGAGCGAGAGATGGGAGTGCAGGGTGAGAGCGAGGTGTCCTCAGACAGCGTTTGTGTGCTGGGAACAGAGAAGAAGCCGCTGGGACGGGAGTTTCTCTCCTCTCCAAGCTGCTTCCCTGGGCCTTGGCT
>NW_011190792.1:0-608 GCF_000146605.3 Meleagris gallopavo | reverse complement strand
TTGCTTGCAGGAGCCCGTGGCCTTTGCAGAGGTGGCCGTGTATTTCAGCAGGGAGGAGTGGGCGCTGCTGGACCCTGCGCAGCGAGCGCTGTACCGGGCTGTGATGCTGGAGACGTAGCAGTGTGTGGCCTCGCTGGGTGAGGGCTTTGCTGCTGCTCCTTCTTGTTAGGGCAGCCCTGGCCGTGCAGAATGAGCCTCTGCAGGCAGGGCGTAGAATAAATGCAGTGCAGTTACTTATTGGCAAGGCAACAGCAACAGAAGAAACACAGAGAAGCGTGAGTTGCAGAATTAGCGTGCTCAGTCCCCTGAGAAAAGCCCCAGAGTCACTGCTGCCACACAGGCGTCAGCCGGAGGGGTTGGATCAGCTCCCTGCAAACAGCCCTTGTGCTGCTGCTCTGCATGGTGCCACCAGCTCCAGCACCCAGACGTCACACAGATCACTCCCTTAGAATTCTATACTGTTCTGTTCATTTCCCATGAACCTTGTTGAAGCGTTGGTAAACAAAGCATCCTAAAGGGAACGTTGAAGAAAATGTCCCTGCATCATTTTCAGAGACGTAAAAGGCGTGCTGGGCTCCAAAGGAAGTCGGTATGTGTTGGGCCAGTGT
>NW_011190791.1:0-1027 GCF_000146605.3 Meleagris gallopavo | reverse complement strand
ATTTGCATGTGTGTTGCTAAAGTATCCTGTGCGATGTCTTACATGCTCCAACAGCCACATGTTTATATATTCCTTAAGTTCATACAGTGGGCAGAGTGAGAAAAAGGATGATCAACCACTTCCTGTAGATGTAAAAGGAGGCATTGCAGAGCATATTCTTCCCCTGAGTTTTCAGAGAACCACAGAAAGAGGTGCAAATGGGTGCAGGGAATTACAGGTATATCAGTGCCGTGAGATTTGATACAGCCCGGTGAGAATGAAGATAATCCTGATAATTTCATGACTTTAAAGCGTCTTCAGATGCAAAATAGTTTTAGATGTAAAATCTTTATAGTAAGGAAGTCCATAGTTGGTAAGAAAGGTTAGAATGTTGTAATTCATATTTCTACTGATAGTGACTAAGTTCTAAATTCTTTACACTTCTACATTTTCCTACTGATATATGATCTTTTAAATACTTCCTATGAAATAAAATTGTTTGGAATTTGAAAAGCAGCACTTGTTTTTACTTCGTTTTCATTGCATGAGGAAATCCAGAATTATGTGTAATCGTCTTGACATTTTATTTCAGTTTATTAGCTTCTGATGATGAATGGAACTATACAGTGGGTGTGAGTTGGAAAGAAAAGGAGTTCAGCAATCCTAGTCTTTATCTGGGTGTCACTGAATAGCTGTATTATTTTAACTGGGACAGAAAAAGTCCTCAGTGGCCATCTTTCCCTGAATCTAAATACATGCGATATTTATGGTACATTTCATATATATGAAGCAAATAATATTTTTTAAAATCATTATTCCTTTCTAAATTCAAATTCATATCAGTTTTCATTTGGTGGTAAAAACAATGCAAGGGATACAAACTAATTTGATCTTCAGCAGCATAACTTTGCACTCTCCCTTCACCACAAATTTAAGTTCTCTTTTAATTCTTCAGAATCATTTGATTAATCTTAGAGAGGCAAACTTCTGGATCTTTCTCCAGCCATGGAAAACTAAGATGTTATTCAGTGTGGCTTTTTCAATGTCT
>NW_011190790.1:0-506 GCF_000146605.3 Meleagris gallopavo | reverse complement strand
TCAGTGGCCATCTTTCCCTGAATCTAAATACATGCGATATTTATGGTACAGTTCATATATATGAAGCAAATATATTTTTTAAAATCATTATTCCTTTCTAAATTCAAATTCATATCAGTTTTCATTTGGTGGTAAAAACAATGCAAGGGATACAAACTAATTTGATCTTCAGCAGCATAACTTTGCACTCTCCCTTCACCACAAATTTAAGTTCTCTTTTAATTCTTCAGAATCATTTGATTAATCTTAGAGAGGCAAACTTCTGGATCTTTCTCCAGCCATGGAAAACTAAGATGTTATTCAGTGTGGCTTTTTCAATGTCTGTACTTCTCTAGTCTGTCAATAAACAGGTATGTTATTGAACATCCTCTGCAAACAGATTCAGCAACTCAGAACAATAGTAGGCACTTTCTTACTGTTTTTGAACACCCACAGCACACAGATTCAGCAACACAGTTGGAACGTTCTTAGTGTTCAAAGTGAGGTCAGCTCTTTTTTTCACTTGC
>NW_011190789.1:0-1384 GCF_000146605.3 Meleagris gallopavo | reverse complement strand
AGACAGAGCTCCACTGGAGGCTGCAAAACAGATGCGTGAATCCCATCTGCATCATATCCAATACTAAACCAGGCTGCGCAGGGCCCCATCCAGCCTGGCCTCCAACACCTCCAGGGATGGACGGGGCATCCACAACCTCTCTGGGCAGCTGCTTCCAGCATCTCATCACTCTCCAATCTGACATCCCCATCTTCAACTCAAAACCATTTCCCCTTGGCCTGACGTTAGCTACACTGTTGAAGAATTGGCTCCCCTCCTGTTTGCAGGCTCCCTTTATGTACTGGAGGCTGCAATGAGGTCACCCCGCAGCCTTCCCTTCTCCAGGCCAAACAAGGAGATCGAGAGTGAACCGCAGAGGGGCAAAACTGTCAATAAAGCTTTAAAATCCCCAGAATGCCTGTGGCAGTGTCACTGCATCTTGTTACGCCAGCTCTTGTGCTGGGAGGGAGAAAGAATTGTGAGAGGGCATCAGAGTGTCTCACGATGCTTTACTTGATGCCAAAGGAAATCCAGCGTCTCTTTGTCTTATCTGGATCACAGGACGGTCAGCTTTTGACCTGGCAGGGCCCCCCAGCTGGCCAGCTCTTGCTTGGCTGGGTCCCTCCGGCCAGCCAGCTATCGGCCTGGCAGGGTTTCTGGATGGCCAGCTGGCTTTTTTCCTGGTAGTGTCCCCACGGTTGGCCGGCCGTTGGCCTGGCCGGGGCTCCCAGACCGGCTGCAAAACGTGTGACCTTCCCTGGTGAAGAACAGGGAGCAGAAAAAGCCGAAAAAGTGAGGGGGCAGTGTCCAAATTGCAGAAAGCCAAGGCCTCACACCCTCAGCTCACCTTGAGGCCAACAACAGCTTTCATAAATGATCCAAGAAGATCTTCCTCAAGGCCTGAGTCCTGGCTACTCAGCCTCAAGGCAGACCATCCAGGCTCCCACTTCTGCCATGCGACTCGGTGAAACTTCTCAGGCGGAGGGCAAAGAAGATCGGGCCAGTGCAGGAAGCACTGGAGCAGATGGCGGCGTCAGCACTTGGTGTGAGACAGCCTGCCTGAGGAGTCTCCCACCAACACGTCTGGATTGCCGCCACCCATAAGGAAAGAAATGGGGTCTCCCAAGTGTCGGCCTCTGAAGACCAAAGCCCAGCCCACAGGAAGGCACATCCTACCCACGCCCCGGTCCAGCTGGCCAGCCGACTTCTGACCTGCCAGGGTCCCCACATTCACACCAGCCAGCTTTTGTCCTGGCAGAGGCCCCCCGGCTGGCCAGGAGGCTTTTTGGTTTGACGGGTCTCCTTGGATGGCCGGGAGGCTTCTGGCCAGGCAAAGCTACCCGGGTCAGTCGGCTGGATGGCTTTGTCCTGTCAGGCCTTTCCCCCAGCTATCGGCCTGGCAGGG
>NW_011190788.1:0-470 GCF_000146605.3 Meleagris gallopavo | reverse complement strand
TGCAGGAAGCACCGGAGCAGATGGCGGCGTCAGCACTTGGTGTGAGACAGCCTGCCTGAGGAGTCTCCCACCAACACGTCTGGATTGCCGCCACCCATAAGGAAAGAAATGGGGTCTCCCAAGTGTCGGCCTCTGAAGACCAAAGCCCAGCCCACAGGAAGGCACATCCTACCCACGCCCCGGTCCAGCTGGCCAGCCGACTTCTGACCTGCCAGGGTCCCCACATTCACACCAGCCAGCTTTTGTCCTGGCAGAGGCCCCCGGCTGGCCAGAAGGCTTTTGGTTTGACGGGTCTCCTTGGATGGCCGGGAGGCTTCTGGCCAGGCAAAGCTACCTGGGTCAGTCGGCTGGATGGCTTTGTCCTGTCAGGCCTTTCCCCCAGCTATCGGCCTGGCAGGGCACCCACAGGCAGCTGGGATGCTTCTAACCAGGCAGGATTACCTACAGCAGCCGGCCAACCGGCTTTTAAC
>NW_011190787.1:0-547 GCF_000146605.3 Meleagris gallopavo | reverse complement strand
TTTGTCCTGGCAGAGGCCCCCGGCTGGCCAGAAGGCTTTTGGTTTGACGGGTCTCCTTGGGATGGCCGGGAGGCTTCTGGCCAGGCAAAGCTACCTGGGTCAGTCGGCTGGATGGCTTTGTCCTGTCAGGCCTTTCCCCCAGCTATCGGCCTGGCAGGGCACCCACAGGCAGCTGGGATGCTTCTAACCAGGCAGGATTACCTACAGCAGCCAGCCAACCGGCTTTTAACTCTGCAGGGCCCCCCGGCCGGCCAGCTGGCTTTTAACCTGGCAGGACCTCCCAGGCCGGCTGGGAGTCTTCTGGCCTGGCAGGGCTTCCTCGGCCAGCTGGCCAGCCAGCTACTGGCCGGCAGGGTCTCTGCATGGCTTTTTTCCTGGTAGTTCCCCCTGGTTGGCTGGCTGTTGGCCTGGCTGGGGCTCCCAGGCCGGCCACCTTTCGCCTGGCAGGGCTTCCTCGGCCAGCCGGCTTTCGGCCTGGCCCAACTGGCCGGCCAGGAGGCTTCGGGCCTTGTAAGGGTTCCCCAGCCAGTCGGCCAGCTTTTCCAAA
>NW_011190786.1:0-1034 GCF_000146605.3 Meleagris gallopavo | reverse complement strand
GGCTTCCTCGGCCAGCTGGCCAGCCAGCTACTGGCCGGCAGGGTCTCTGCATGGCTTTTTTCCTGGTAGTTCCCCCTGGTTGGCTGGCTGGTGGCCTGGCTGGGGCTCCCAGGCCGGCCACCTTTCGCCTGGCAGGGCTTCCTCGGCCAGCCGGCTTTCGGCCTGGCCCAACTGGCCGGCCAGGAGGCTTCGGGCCTTGTAAGGGTTCCCCAGCCAGTCGGCCAGCTTTTCCAAAGACTCAGGATCTCCCTCGAGGGCTGAGTGCAGCCGCTCCATGCAGCCCCAAGGCAGAGCATCCAGGCTGCCACATCTGGCTTTGGATCGCTCCAACTTCTCAGGCAGAGGGCGAAGAAGATCAGGCCTGGCAGGGCTCACCCAACCAGCCAGTTTAGGCCCGGCAGGGTCCGCCCCCAGGCCGACTGGTCTTTGATCTTCATGAGACCTGGTTCTGCTGTGGAGAACAGATGGAAGCGATTCACTTGTCTGGCTGAGGCCTGGAGCCTGCTTCCACCCCTCCTTCACCTCACTTCAGGCCTGGCTGCCCCCTGTCAGGGCTCTGCATGGAGGCGTGTTCTTTTTTGGTGCCCTGATCTTCGGGATGGGTTGAGCACTTTTGTCTCCGCTTTCTGGATTGAGTTCTTTGCCTTTTGGGGGTAACTAGAGACCGTGTCTGTGTTGCCTTTGTATCCAATTGCCGTTTGGGGTGAAGGGTTCTGCTTTGGAGTTTGTGGGCTGGGTCTGAGGAGGCCCCTGAGGATCTCTGGCTTTGAGCATCAGTCAGTGGCAGTTGTCAGTTGTAGGGTGAGCTGAGTGTGTGTGTCAGTGGTGGTACTGAGAGCTGTGTGCATCCCTTGGCGAGGCCAAACAGTGTGGAGGTGCTTCCATCCTTAGTTGTGCAAGGCAGGAGTGAAGCATGTTTCTCAATCTCTGCGGCTGAGAGCTTTTTGTTTGCTCGTGCAGCTTTGCTGCGAGCGATGCAGAGCTGTCAGGCAGCCTGGTCCTTGCCACTCTCTCAGCAGCAATGAGACCAGTAA
>NW_011190785.1:0-1702 GCF_000146605.3 Meleagris gallopavo | reverse complement strand
GGGTGAAGGGTTCTGCTTTGGAGTTTGTGGGCTGGGTCTGAGGAGGCCCCTGAGCATCTCTGGCTTTGAGCATCAGTCAGTGGCAGTTGTCAGTTGTAGGGTGAGCTGAGTGTGTGTGTCAGTGGTGGTACTGAGAGCTGTGTGCATCCCTTGGCGAGGCCAAACAGTGTGGAGGTGCTTCCATCCTTAGTTGTGCAAGGCAGGAGTGAAGCATGTTTCTCAATCTCTGCGGCTGAGAGCTTTTTGTTTGCTCGTGCAGCTTTGCTGCGAGCGATGCAGAGCTGTCAGGCAGACCTGGGTTCCTTTGCCACTCTCTCAGCAGCAATGAGACCAGTAATACCTTCCGTAAGTGCACTGCAGGTGAGAAATTAGTCAGGTTTGGCAGTAGAAATGCTGTGTTGGAAGGATTGTTGGTGGCCACGAGCTGACAGCACAAGCCTTGCATTGGCAACTGGTTTCTGTGACATGGATTAATTGCAGCTCATTGTAGGGGAGGAGCCTGGGATTGGATGGAATGGCATTGTGGAAGGGGGAAGGGAAAGCCTCTGTGGGTAAGAACGTGTTGTGAGTTGTAGTGCTGTAGCGCTGTCTTTCTTCCTAGGCTTTGTGTTTGTTCATTCGTGGGACTTTTGTCTCTTTCCTTCTCCTGCTCTTACCTGAAGATCTTTGTGCTGATGATTGCCTGTGTGCAAAGTGAAAGTGTTGTTTTTGCACTGAACATTGATAAGGGCAGTTGACCTAAGGAATTAAGCTGTAACACATTCTTGGAAACAGCTGATGTGGAAAGTAAGAACACCATATGCCTATTAGTAACATATTTTAGAAACATAGTAACCGAATTACCTAACAAATACTTTCTCACAAAGCTACAGTAGATGTTAAATGTTCTAAACAATGTGGGCACAGTGCTCTGAACTGGGAAACACGCTGTAAGCTTGTTCATTAGAGCAGCATGAGCGAAATACATGTAACAAACCGTCAGGGAGTCAGGGCCTTGACACAAAGCAGAGCTGTCCCACCCTGTGGGAACGTGAGGATGCCGTGTGCAGGCTCCAAGATGCTCCCCTCCATCCTCCTTCCGAGCTGATCTCCATGCAAGGACAGATGGATGACCAGAACAATGACCAGTGTAAAGGGGCACAAGTGTTAGGGGGGTAATTAAACAATTCAGAGGCCCTGTTTATGTTTATGTTGTAAAGCAGGCATCCGAAAGTTACGCCCAAATGTTGTTAAGGAAGCAATGGTTAGAAGGCAATTAACCAATTAAGATATTTGTGTCTGGCGGCAAAGACTTGAGCTTCCTTGGTATTGTGTGATGAGTGAAGCGAGAGTGTGAAGCTGCAGTGCTCAGCCAGTGAGGAACCAGGGCAGAAAGAGATCAGCGTCGGGCAACAGGGGATAAGATGTAGCACTGTTTTCTGAGTGCTCTCCTGCTTGCAGGAGGCCCGACGTTGCAATTGCGAATCGAATCTGCTTTATCGCAGCAACCGTCCTCGAGAATTATTTGGATATTTCCAACCAAACCAATTGCCCTTTGTAATATCTAATGCAGAAACAACGTTCCACTCCCAAGACAGCACGGTGACATCCGCTCAGAAGTGGTACAAATACAGGTGACAGCTGGTGACCCACTGCTGGGAACCTGTTTTGGCAGGGCTGGTGGACTTGGTGACCTTCCAACCCCCCACCATTCTGGGTTCCT
>NW_011190784.1:0-361 GCF_000146605.3 Meleagris gallopavo | reverse complement strand
GTCACAACAGTGACGCAGAGGATGGATGCCGGCTCATTTATTGGGCGTCCTAACAAGGAATCAACGACTTCCAGCCAAAACGAAGCAACTTTCTGACAACGGGTCTGCAACGTTACGGGTAGAGCCCTTTGGAACAGGACTTGTTTCCGCATCACCTGCTTGAAGATGGATTCGGGCGACGGCCACTAAAGGCAAACGAGTAATATTGCATTGAGAGCAAAGAAAAGAGAAAGCAGAGAGGGCTCAGCACTCCCAGCCGGGCCGGGCAGCAGGCTGCCGGTGCCAGCGTCACAATGGGCAGCGGCCAGCACCGGCCACGCTGTCATCGCGTCGCCGTGGCGACGTTTGTGACACGGGCACC
>NW_011190783.1:0-638 GCF_000146605.3 Meleagris gallopavo | reverse complement strand
GAGCTCAGCCATTTCCAGAGAGCCACTCCTGGCTTCTTTTACAATGTGTGCTCTGCAGTCATACACAACAGCATCGCTGCATAGCGGAGCGTACGGGGGAAAGAGCGCAATGAAATGGCACTGAAGTGGGCAAGGAAAGCTCTCCAAGGAATTACAAAGCCACGACTTACCCATGCCATCCGCCCGAGTTTCAGTCTCGGAACTCAGAGGGGAAGCTGGATCACCTCCTCCACTCACGTCTGCAAACAAACGCAGGACAGAGCAACTCTCATGAAACATCCTCCCAGTCGGAGTGGCACAGGACGCAGTTAAAGCAGGGGATTCCTTCAGGACACCGTTCTCTCCCTTCCGCACAGGAGCGCCTTGGAAACAGTTCCCAGGTACGTGCAGGGGCACCACGATCGTACAAAACTTACGCCGTGTGCAGCTGCCCAGAGGAACGCCCTCCTGGAGCTCACCCCTAAACTCAACGCACGGTGCCCGCTGGCTCTGCAGAAGGCACCGGGAGCAGCTCAGGGCTGCAGTGGCCGGCAAAGCAGCTGTGCAAGGCAGAGCACTGCACTCAGCGCACAGCCTGACCCGTACCTTCCCTTCTCTGCCACAAAGGAGCAGGAAGTCACACGTCACCCGGAAAGAAA
>NW_011190782.1:0-568 GCF_000146605.3 Meleagris gallopavo | reverse complement strand
GCTCTCCAAGGAATTACAAAGCCACGACTTACCCATGCCATCCGCCCGAGTTTCAGTCTCGGGACTCAGAGGGGAAGCTGGATCACCTCCTCCACTCACGTCTGCAAACAAACGCAGGACAGAGCAACTCTCATGAAACATCCTCCCAGTCGGAGTGGCACAGGACGCAGTTAAAGCAGGGGATTCCTTCAGGACACCATTCTCTCCCTTCCGCACAGGAGCGCCTTGGAAACAGTTCCCGGGTACGTGCAGGGGCACCACGATCGTACAAAACTTACACCGTGTGCAGCTGCCCAGAGGAACGCCCTCCTGGAGCTCACCCCTAAACTCAACGCACGGTGCCCGCTGGCTCTGCAGAAGGCACCGGGAGCAGCTCAGGGCTGCAGTGGCCGGCAAAGACAGCTGTGCAAGGCAGAGCACTGCACTCAGCGCACAGCCTGACCCGTACCTTCCCTTCTCTGCCACAAAGGAGCAGGAAGTCACACGTCACCCGGAAAGAAAATTAAAACCTGAATGAAAACTAACACCTCTCAGGGACTTAGCTGTGGGATTGCCCCGAGTCGCAGTG
>NW_011190781.1:0-531 GCF_000146605.3 Meleagris gallopavo | reverse complement strand
TCACCTCCTCCACTCACGTCTGCAAACAAACGCAGGACAGAGCAACTCTCATGAAACATCCTCCCAGTCGGAGTGGCACAGGACGCAGTTAAAAGCAGGGGATTCCTTCAGGACACCGTTCTCTCCCTTCCGCACAGGAGCGCCTTGGAAACAGTTCCCGGGTACGTGCAGGGGCACCACGATCGTACAAAACTTACACCGTGTGCAGCTGCCCAGAGGAACGCCCTCCTGGAGCTCACCCCTAAACTCAACGCACGGTGCCCGCTGGCTCTGCAGAAGGCACCGGGAGCAGCTCAGGGCTGCAGTGGCCGGCAAAGACAGCTGTGCAAGGCAGAGCACTGCACTCAGCGCACAGCCTGACCCGTACCTTCCCTTCTCTGCCACAAAGGAAGCAGGAAGTCACACGTCACCCGGAAAGAAATTAAAAACTGAATGAAAACTAACACCTCTCAGGGACTTAGCTGTGGGATTGCCCCGAGTCTCAGTGAGCGGATTAAACCTGGGCTTCGGTAAGCCACTGCCCGGAGACAC
>NW_011190780.1:0-559 GCF_000146605.3 Meleagris gallopavo | reverse complement strand
ATCCTCCCAGTCGGAGTGGCACAGGACGCAGTTAAAGCAGGGGATTCCTTCAGGACACCGTTCTCTCCCTTCCGCACAGGAGCGCCTTGGAAACAGTTCCCGGGTACGTGCAGGGGCACCACGATCGTACAAAACTTACACCGTGTGCAGCTGCCCAGAGGAACGCCCTCCTGGAGCTCACCCCTAAACTCAACGCACGGTGCCCGCTGGCTCTGCAGAAGGCACCGGGAGCAGCTCAGGGCTGCAGTGGCCGGCAAAGACAGCTGTGCAAGGCAGAGCACTGCACTCAGCGCACAGCCTGACCCGTACCTTCCCTTCTCTGCCACAAAGGAAGCAGGAAGTCACACGTCACCCGGAAAGAAAATTAAAACCTGAATGAAAACTAACACCTCTCAGGGACCTAGCTGTGGGATTGCCCCGAGTCTCAGTGAGCGGATTAAACCTGGGCTTCGGTAAGCCACTGCCCGGAGACACGGCTGTCATCAAGGACAGGTGAGAAACGTTCCCACTGCGTGCGCCCACCTCTCTCTTCCTTACTGACCTGCAGTGACGGAAGGGG
>NW_011190779.1:0-857 GCF_000146605.3 Meleagris gallopavo | reverse complement strand
TTCTCTTCTCCAAGCCAAAAAATCCCAGTACCCCCACTGCACCCAGAATGCCTCGGCGGCTGCATTTCCCTCCTCCCACACCAGGGGGCGCTGCTTCCCATTCAGCTCAGCACGCACACCGCGCTCACTTCCACGGCTCGTTCTCGGCACCGTGCGCCCTTTGCACGAGGCAGCCTGGGCTGCACTTTACTCACGTGCTGCTCGGGCGCGTTCTCAACCTGTGCTCCAGTCAGCCCGCACGCTGTCAGCTTTTCAGCGTCTATTACACAGCCCTGTGCCGGGGCTGGCGCAGATGCTGGACGTGCTCAGGACCCGCAGCTGTGCGTTAAAGGCATCTGCAGCTGCTGGGACAGCCTGAACAAAGCCTTGGCACAACCCCAGGTGAGCCATCAGCCCAGCGCTAAGCGCACAAAAGGAAGCGCAGAAAGGTCCGCGAGAGGCAGATGTTGCCTGCTGGGTCCCTGAAGGGAAACTGCGGGCTGAGGGGTAGGGGGAAAGGAGTGGAGTGGAGATTCCCCCCTTGGAGGCTTCACATTCAGGCACTCAAAGGGAGGCAACGGGGAGTTTAAAGCTTCCATCAACCAAGGGCGCAGAGCTGCCGAGCGAGGTCATCTCGTGCCTCCCGTGTCCCAGAGGGAGAAACGCGGTCCCAGCTGGGCTGTGTTACAGAGAGCCAACCGGGCAGCAGAGCACGCTGAGCTCCTCTGCTCACTTCCTCGCTGTCCAGCTCCAACCCGTTCGTGCGCCCCTCCATATACAGCCCGGGCTGCAACACGCCTGGGAACCGCTGCTCCCCTCGGTGCAGCCCGTCTGGCCCAGCAAACCCGCTGTGCTGGGCAGGAGCTGGAGCCGGGACC
>NW_011190778.1:0-770 GCF_000146605.3 Meleagris gallopavo | reverse complement strand
AGCAAACCCGCTGTGCTGGGCAGGAGCTGGAGCCGGGACCTGGATCCCGCCTGGGCTACAGCTGTGCCGGTTCCGCCCCGCCCGGTGCCGCTCCCCGCTCCCCGCTCCGCTCCCGGTGCTGCTGGTAGGGGGCAGGAAGCGTGCGCTCCTCTGCACGAGCCACCAAGGGCACCTACCTTGGGTGCGGAGCAGGCTGCTCCCACCTCTGCTGCGGGCAACCGGGCTCCTGGGAGCCGCGGAGAGCAGAGGATGCCGAGTGCCCTCAGCCCGGAGCTGCCCGCAGGACGCCTTGCTGCACCTCCTGCCACCGCGGGGCTGCCGGACGGCTTCCAGCCAGGCTCTGGCCGCTTCGGCACAGCCTCAGGTCCAGGCGGCGATTCCCACACGAGCACGCCCCGAGCCGGCTGCCAGGTTTCGCAGCTCGTTCTCCTGGCACATCTGCACCCGGGGGAGGGGGACAGGGAGGGATGGGGGCTGTGTTTTGTTACGCTAATGAAGCGTCGCTCTCTGCTGGGTCTCTTGGCTTCCTTTGCCGGGACGTTCGCACATCCTTGTGGTCACGCGTCCCCACGTTGCTGTCCTGGCGTTCCTTTAACTCCTCTCAGCCGTGAGCGGGTCCCAGCAAGAGGCAATCTCCGGCTGCCCTGCTCTCGAGGGCAGCATCTCCTGCAGCTGGCTCACTTCCTCACTCAGCGCTGCCCATGGCACTGATGTCCCGTTTCTACTCACTGAGCAGTGAGTTCTATTTCGAACAACCTCCTATCCTGCTT
>NW_011190777.1:0-630 GCF_000146605.3 Meleagris gallopavo | reverse complement strand
ATGACAGCGCAGGGCAGGGAGTGGCCACAGGATGGGCTGTGCCAGGCCACGTGCAGCCCCTGAGTTGGACACAACAGGTTTAAAACATGATTAGATAAGCTGGCTTTAACATATCTTCATTAGACTGTTTTCAGTATGTTTACTCTCTTCAAGCCTACTTTCTCAGGGTCAACTGTCACAGCCACTGGGTCCTCTCATATCTTGCACTAACAGCATATTTCAGCAGTGTCATGGTTTTGTAATTTTCTCACCCGTGCGTAGAACAGGAGTAGTTTGTCATGCCACTTCATGTCTTCTCCATGGTCATGTAGGTAACGTCACAAGGCAATATGCAATACAGTCTTACTATTGTTCCTTGTTTTAGCAGAAAAGCATTTGCATTTAATAGTTGAGATTTTGTCATGATACAGGTGAGGAGGAGGGTTCGTCACCTTTAATTAGTTGGATTTTCATGAAGTTTGATCAGCTCCTTCATTAGACTTCTTTGATCATCTCAATCTTCATCAAGTGTTTCTGATACTACTATGGCTTCGTCACGATTAATCAATATTAATCTTGCTCTTGCTCTTTCATTCAGTCTGATACTTGTTAAATGGCTAAAATGGAAATGTGAGCTGAGGGTAGCTGTTC
>NW_011190776.1:0-846 GCF_000146605.3 Meleagris gallopavo | reverse complement strand
TGAACCAATCGATAGGAGCCATCAGGCTCTTTACTGGCAGGATAGGGGAATTGAAGGGTGACATACATGGTTCCAACAACCCATCTCTCAATAACCCTTGTATCACGGGTTTAAGGCCAGTACCACCTTCCAAAGGTACTGGATATTGTTTCTGTCTTATAGTCTCATATTTTCCTGCAGCTTTATTTTAAAGGGGTTATCTTCCGTCCTCCTCTGTTCCCTCCCTTGCCCAGACCATGGGATCTATATCCTTCTCATCTGTCTCAGGTAACACATTCATCGATACTGTAATTCCCTCCTGACAAGTTGTGATTTGTATTCCCAATTCCATCATAAGGTCTCTCCCCAGCAAATTAGTCCCCGCATCAGGTACATACAATAATTGTCCTGTTATTGTCTTACTCCCTAAACTCAACTTAGTGTTTTCAAAACGTGGTACTGTCACCCCCTTTCCCTCTACCCCTGTTATTCTTAGAGTCTCATCGGTTAATTTGAGTCCTGACACTTTATGAGCCAGCGATGACCGAGCTGCCCCAGTATCAATGAAAAATACAACTTCTTCCTTCTCAGGTCCCACTTTCATATTTACCAAGGGCTCCTGGTGGGACCAATTTTCCAGGAACCCCTGGCACCCCTATTCTGAATTTAAAGCAGCTTGGAGCTTCTCTTCTCTCCCCCAGTCTGGGCAGTTTCTCCTTACATGTCCTAGCTTTCCACACCTGAAACACCTCTTTTCACCCCTTTCTGATTGAAGTCTGGATCGACATCTTTGGAATTTTCTTCCCTCTGCCCACTTCCGGGACTTGACCTTCCTTCTACCTTACTCCCCTTATTATCAAACCTTTG
>NW_011190775.1:0-527 GCF_000146605.3 Meleagris gallopavo | reverse complement strand
CTGCCCCAGTATCAATGAAAATACACTTCTCTTCTCAGGTCCACTTTCATATTTACCAAGGGCTCCTGGTGGGACCAATTTTCCAGGAACCCCTGGCACCCCTATTCTGAATTTAAAGCAGCTTGGAGCTTCTCTTCTCTCCCCAGTCTGGGCAGTTTCTCCTTACATGTCCTAGCTTTCCACACCTGAAACACCTCTTTTCACCCCTTTCTGATTGAAGTCTGGATCGACATCTTTGGAATTTTCTTCCCTCTGCCCACTTCCGGGACTTGACCTTCCTTCTACCTTACTCCCCTTATTATCAAACCTTTGTTTTATTATTCGATCCACTGTGGAAACCATCAATTTAGTTTTCTGTTTTTCTTCCTCATTCTCCCTCCTAACATATGTTCTCTGAGCCTCCTGTAAGAGCTCCTCTAGAGCTCTTGTATTCCACCCTTCTATCTCTTGAAGTTTCTTTTGTAGATCTGGCCATGACTTAATTACAAAATTCACCTTAAGAAGGCCTTGAGCTACCGGATCCTCAG
>NW_011190774.1:0-550 GCF_000146605.3 Meleagris gallopavo | reverse complement strand
CACCCTTCTATCTCTTTGAAGTTTCTTTTGTAGATCTGGCCATGACTTAATTACAAATTCACCTTAAGAAGGCCTTGAGCTACCGGATCCTCAGAATTCATTCCTGAGTATTTCCTCGTTCTGTCTCTGAGTCTTTCCAGAAAATCACTAGGGGACTCATCTTTATTCTGCTGGACCTCAAATGCCTTAGTGAGATTCTGGGACTTGGCTACAGCTTCCTTAATTCCAGCTATTATTCTATCTCGTAAGTCTTTCATGTTTTGCCGATGTTGTGCATTATCACAGTCCCAGTTAGGGTCTTCCACTGGGTATTTTTTGCTCTGCTGGCACTAGCCCAAGGCGTCCAGGGGGACTGTTCCTTTCCCATGCTCTCATAGCAGCTCGTCTGATCATAGCCCTTTCTTCTCCCGTAAACAATATACCCATGATGGACATTAATTCCATCCATGAGTACAGATTAGGACCCAGAAATTGATCCAATTGTTCTGCTACTGCTATAGGATCCTCAATTAAGGATTTCAGTTCCTTTTTGAAATTCCGGACCTCTCCA
>NW_011190773.1:0-594 GCF_000146605.3 Meleagris gallopavo | reverse complement strand
TCAAATGCCTTAGTGAGATTCTGGGACTTGGCTACAGCTTCCTTAATTCCAGCTATTATTCTATCTCGTAAGTCTTTCATGTTTTTGCCGATGTTGTGCATTATCACAGTCCCAGTTAGGGTCTTCCACTGGGTATTTTTTGCTCTGCTGGCACTAGCCCAAGGCGTCCAGGGGGACTGTTCCTTTCCCATGCTCTCATAGCAGCTCGTCTGATCATAGCCCTTTCTTCTCCCGTAAACAATATACCCATGATGGACATTAATTCCATCCATGAGTACAGATTAGGACCCAGAAATTGATCCAATTGTTCTGCTACTGCTATAGGGTCCTCAATTAAGGATTTCAGTTCCTTTTGAAATTCCGGACCTCTCCACTAGTAAGTGGGGAGTTTACATAACCTATTTGTCCCTGTCCCACTGGGACCTCCCGTAGGGGGTGCATGGAGGTGTGTGTGCAGTTAGTGTCAGGGAAAGGAGAGTTTTCGATATCCCTCTTACATTGTTCTAATTCCCTTCTAAGCTTAGTGTGTCCTCCTTCCTGTGAAATCTCCCTACGTGTTTTCTCTTGTCCTTCTGGAGAAGTACCTGAAGCCTC
>NW_011190772.1:0-588 GCF_000146605.3 Meleagris gallopavo | reverse complement strand
CCAAGGCGTCCAGGGGGACTGTTCCTTTCCCATGCTCTCATAGCAGCTCGTCTGATCATAGCCCTTTCTTCTCCCGTAAACAATATACCCATGATGGACATTAATTCCATCCATGAGTACAGATTAGGACCTAGAAATTGATCCAATTGTTCTGCTACTGCTATAGGGTCCTCAATTAAGGATTTCAGTTCCTTTTTGAAATTCCGGACCTCTCCACTAGTAAGTGGGGAGTTTACATAACCTATTTGTCCCTGTCCCACTGGGACCTCCCGTAGGGGGTGCATGGAGGTGTGTGTGCAGTTAGTGTCAGGGAAAGGAGAGTTTTCGATATCCCTCTTACATTGTTCTAATTCCCTTCTAAGCTTAGTGTGTCCTCCTTCCTGTGAAATCTCCCTACGTGTTTTCTCTTGTCCTTCTGGAGAAGTACCTGAAGCCTCCTGCACTACAGGAGGGTTATATGGAGGAGGTAGATTCTCCAGGGGATCCCACCGATTAACTCTCTTTCTAATTCCTCCTCCTCCTGATCCGAATCTTTCTTTGCTAGTAATAGGCTGACCCCTCGTGACCAGCAAGCAGCATACTCTATCT
>NW_011190771.1:0-584 GCF_000146605.3 Meleagris gallopavo | reverse complement strand
ACATTAATTCCATCCATGAGTACAGATTAGGACCCAGAAATTGATCCAATTGTTCTGCTACTGCTATAGGGTCCTCAATTAAGGATTTCAGTTCCTTTTTGAAATTCCGGACCTCTCCACTAGTAAGTGGGGAGTTTACATAACCTATTTGTCCCTGTCCCACTGGGACCTCCCGTAGGGGGTGCATGGAGGTGTGTGTGCAGTTAGTGTCAGGGAAAGGAGAGTTTTCGATATCCCTCTTACATTGTTCTAATTCCCTTCTAAGCTTAGTGTGTCCTCCTTCCTGTGAAATCTCCCTACGTGTTTTCTCTTGTCCTTCTGGAGAAGTACCTGAAGCCTCCTGCACTACAGGAGGGTTATATGGAGGAGGTAGATTCTCCAGGGGATCCCACCGATTAACTCTCTTTTCTAATTCCTCCTCCTCCTGATCCGAATCTTCTTTGCTAGTAATAGGCTGACCCCTCGTGACCAGCAAGCAGCATACTCTATCTCTTCCTCCGACAAGGGGATTTTTATTCTTTACATATGTAGTCAAAATCTGACAGACCCCATCTTCATCAGATCCATATTTTGGCCAAAATACT
>NW_011190770.1:0-488 GCF_000146605.3 Meleagris gallopavo | reverse complement strand
TCCTTCTGGAGAAGTACCTGAAGCCTCCTGCACTACAGGAGGGTTATATGGAGGAGGTAGATTCTCCAGGGGATCCCACCGATTAACTCTCTTTTTCTAATTCCTCCTCCTCCTGATCCGAATCTTTCTTTGCTAGTAATAGGCTGACCCCTCGTGACCAGCAAGCAGCATACTCTATCTCTTCCTCCGACAAGGGGATTTTATTCTTTACATATGTAGTCAAAATCTGACAGACCCCATCTTCGTCAGATCCGTATTTTGGCCAAAATACTCATTTTCCTTGTAAAGGCTCTCTAGGCCAAATTTGGGTACAGTATTTAAACATCTCCTTCCTGTCCTTGTCCCTAGTCTTAGGGTTGCTTTTCCAATTTTGAAGCATTTCCCCCAAGGGGCTATTTCTAGGCACCTTTTCGAGGACCTTTTTCCCCTGCTCTCGGGAACTCCTATTACCATCCCTCCAGAATGCTACCGTGAACTCCCCAGCTCAC
>NW_011190769.1:0-638 GCF_000146605.3 Meleagris gallopavo | reverse complement strand
CTCTTCCTCCGACAAGGGATTTTATTCTTTACATATGTAGTCAAAATCTGACAGACCCCATCTTCGTCAGATCCGTATTTTGGCCAAAATACTCATTTTCCTTGTAAAGGCTCTCTAGGCCAAATTTGGGTACAGTATTTAAACATCTCCTTCCTGTCCTTGTCCCTAGTCTTAGGGTTGCTTTTTCCAATTTTTGAAGCATTTCTCCCAAGGGGCTATTTCTAGGCACCTTTTCAAGGACCTTTTTCCCCTGCTCTCGGGAACTCCTATTACCATCCCTCCAGAATGCTACCGTGAACTCCCCAGCTCACAGGTTACCGCACCCTGATTCTCGGATTTTGGGCCCAATCCCTCAGCACTACTATACTCCTATCTCTCGGATCAATAGGGGTGCACTGCTGGCACGTCGTCAAGCGCACAGGGTGCCGCACACCAACAGCTCCCTCCCGAGACTCTTCCTTCCACCAACACAGCCGCTCCGTCCGTCCCTGGCCGTGCCCCTCGCGGGACAACGGAGCCGCAGGTCGGGACTCCGCTCTCGCTTCGCACTGAAGTGCGTCTCAGTCACACACACTCCAGAGTCTCAACCGACCCCCAAGGCAAGAATTAAACTCTCTTACCTTGCTCCGTGCACGAAG
>NW_011190768.1:0-643 GCF_000146605.3 Meleagris gallopavo | reverse complement strand
CCTTTTCGAGGACCTTTTTCCCCTGCTCTCGGGAACTCCTATTACCATCCCTCCAGAATGCTACCGTGAACTCCCCCGCTCACAGGTTACCGCACCCTGATTCTCGGATTTTGGGCCCAATCCCTCAGCACTACTATACTCCTATCTCTCGGATCAATAGGGGTGCACTGCTGGCACGTCGTCAAGCGCACAGGGTGCCGCACACCAACAGCTCCCTCCCGAGACTCTTCCTTCCACCAACACAGCCGCTCCGTCCGTCCCTGGCCGTGCCCCTCGCGGGACAACGGAGCCGCAGGTCGGGACTCCGCTCTCGCTTCGCACTGAAGTGCGTCTCAGTCACACACACTCCAGAGTCTCAACCGACCCCCAAGGCAAGAATTAAACTCTCTTACCTTGCTCCGTGCACGAAGTTACCGCGTCGCAGTGGCCAGCACCCGTGCCTGCCTGCCCCTTGGCTTTTACAGAGTCCGTCCTTTATCTAACAGCCTCGGTTTCCTATCGGCCGTCCCAAGGAGTCACCCCACCACCCAGACAGGGGGTGCACCTATCCTGTCCAGGGCAGCGGGGGGACCCTCAAGAGGCGACAATGATCCTGGACGAGCCCCCAAACTGTTGGAAAATATCCAAGTAATTTTCCAGGACG
>NW_011190767.1:0-673 GCF_000146605.3 Meleagris gallopavo | reverse complement strand
CTGTTCGCAAACTCGACGCCGTCCAATCCGACGTCCCGCTTCCTCAACTCAGCCCATGTCCCCTCTACGTTCCTCTTCCCTTCCTTCGGGCGATCCTGCCCACAGTGTCCGTGTGAGATGTCTCCTCCCGCTCGGAAGGCTGCGAGGAAAGCGAATCTCTGGGATCCCCCAAACAAAGCACTCCCTGCCCGGCAGGGTGGCGGGAGCCATGGAGTCACAACAGTGACGCAGAGGATGGATGCCGGCTCATTTATTGGGCGTCCCAACAAGGAATCAACGACTTCCAGCCAAAACGAAGCAACTTTCTGACAACGGGTCTGCAACGTTACGGGTAGAGCCCTTTGGAACAGGACTTGTTTCCGCATCAACTGCTTGAAGATGGATTCGGGTGACGGCCACTAAAGGCAAACGAGTAATACTGCATTGAGAGCAAAGAAAAGAGAAAGCAGAGAGGGCTCAGCACTCCCAGCCGGGCTGGGCAGCAGGCTGCCGGTGCCAGCGTCACAATGGGCAGCGGCCAGCACCGGCCACGCTGTCATCGCGTCGCCGTGGCGACGTTTGTGACACGGGCACCCGGGAGGGGTATAAAGGCAGAGCGCGGCGGTGGGTCCCGCATCCTGAAGGAGCATCTGGCAGAGAGCAGACGCATCTGAAGGATGAGCTCCGGCATGGC
>NW_011190766.1:0-499 GCF_000146605.3 Meleagris gallopavo | reverse complement strand
CACCTGCTTGAAGATGGATTTGGGTGACGGCCACTAAAGGCAAACGAGTAATACTGCATTGAGAGCAAAGAAAAGAGAAAGCAGAGAGGGCTCAGCACTCCCAGCCGGGCCGGGCAGCAGGCTGCCGGTGCCAGCGTCACAATGGGCAGCGGCCAGCACCGGCCACGCTGTCATCGCGTCGCCGTGGCAACGTTTGTGACACGGGCACCCGGGAGGGGTATAAAGGCAGAGCGCGGCGGTGGGTCCCGCATCCTGAAGGAGCATCTGGCAGAGAGCAGACGCATCTGAAGGATGAGCTCCGGCATGGCTGGGCGCCAACAAGGAGCGACCCGCCGGCGCGAGGCGGAACAGGAGGAGCGAGGTCGGCCCCGCAGCGGGGCGTGCCTCCAGTCCGACGTGCACCGACACCAAAGGTACACGGGTCCACGGCCAGCACAGGAGCGGTGCTGCAGCCAACCTCGGCACGGAGACGGCACTTTCCATCTGCCGCCTGGCTCCC
>NW_011190765.1:0-714 GCF_000146605.3 Meleagris gallopavo | reverse complement strand
CTGCCGGTGCCAGCGTCACAATGGGCAGCGGCCAGCACCGGCCACGCTGTCATCGCGTCACCGTGGCAACGTTTGTGACACGGGCACCCGGGAGGGGTATAAAGGCAGAGCGCGGCGGTGGGTCCCGCATCCTGAAGGAGCATCTGGCAGAGAGCAGACGCATCTGAAGGATGAGCTCCGGCATGGCTGGCGCCAACAAGGAGCAACCTGCCGGCGCGAGGCGGAACAGGAGGAGCGAGGTCGGCCCCGCAGCGGGGCGTGCCTCCAGTCCGACGTGCACCGACACCAAAGGTACACGGGTCCACGGCCAGCACAGGAGCGGTGCTGCAGCCAACCTCGGCACGGAGACGGCACTTTCCATCTGCCGCCTGGCTCCGCCTGGCAGCGGTAGCGGTGCCGGGAAGCGGCAGGTGCAGAGTGTGACCCGCTTTTCCTTTGCCTTCCAGAGCGAGTCGCCGTCTGGGATGCGGTGGCCGCCTACGTACGGGAGCAGCTCCTGGGGCAGAAGGTGTGTTGGCCTGTCGGGGTTCCTCCCTCTCCCTGTCCAGCTCAGCCTGGACTTCCTCCCAGTCTTCCCCTCCACACAAAGCAGGAAACTCCCCCCGCGTTTCCCTGCTGGGCATCCCACGGCCTTCCTGCAAACGCACGATCACTTGTGCTGGGCGCTGCCATGTCTCAGGGGTGATCCCGGTCTCTGGAAGCCTCTGGATCCCA
>NW_011190764.1:0-654 GCF_000146605.3 Meleagris gallopavo | reverse complement strand
TCCCCCCGCGTTTCCCTGCTGGGCATCCCACGGCCTTCCTGCAAACGCACGATCACTTGTGCTGGGCGCTGCCATGTCTCAGGGGTGATCCCGGTCTCTGGAAGCCTCTGGATCCCATAGGCTGCTTCTGCCCCGCCTGCAGTGCTGCATCTGGGAGGGCGAGGGGAAGGAGAGGACCATGCAGCCCCTTCCCAAAGCCATTCCCAATGCCCTGGCTCATGCCTCTGAACGGCGGGAAAGGGCTCCTGAGCTCAGTCCCTACCTTGGACCCCCTGCGGCTCTTCCTCCAGCCGCCCCATAACCCTTCCGCCCTTCCTTTCTCTTCCACTTGCAGGGGGTCTGGATTCCCACCTTCGGCTCCTTTGACACCATCTCCAAGGACGTCCGGACTGAGGATGGGACCGTGACTCTGCGGTGGCCGGTCTTTCACCTGGCCTCAAACCTCATAGCCACGCACCACCTCAAGCCCCGCAGGGAGTCCCTGCCCAGGTAGGAGGGGGGGATTAAACTGTTGCTGGCTTTGTGGACAGGGTGAAGGGCCACAGCCTCCATTCCCAAAAGCAAACCTCCCCCTCTGAGGAGCCCGTCCAAACGTGGGGCCGTTCTGGCTGATGTCCACCAGAAGCACTTCTAGGGAAGCACCTGTGGAAACCC
>NW_011190763.1:0-591 GCF_000146605.3 Meleagris gallopavo | reverse complement strand
TGAGCTCTGTCCCTACCTTGGACCCCCTGCGGCTCTTCCTCCAGCCGCCCCATAACCCTTCCGCCCTTCCTTTCTCTTCCATTTGCAGGGGGTCTGGATTCCCACCTTCGGCTCCTTTGACACCATCTCCAAGGACGTCCGGACTGAGGATGGGACCGTGACTCTGCGGTGGCCGGTCTTTCACCTGGCCTCAAACCTCATAGCCACGCACCACCTCAAGCCCCGCAGGGAGTCCCTGCCAGGTAGGAGGGGGGATTAAACTGTTGCTGGCTTTGTGGACAGGGCGAAGGGCCACAGCCTCCATTCCCAAAAGCAAACCTCCCCCTCTGAGGAGCCCGTCCAAACGTGGGGCCGTTCTGGCTGATGTCCACCAGAAGCACTTCTAGGGAAGCACCTGTGGAAACCCAACCGTATCATCAACTCTGTCCCTCGCATTTTTCAGTCCATAGGAAGGTGGAGCCCCTGAAATACAGCAAGGCGGCCGCAGCTGCCTCTCTGAGCTGGCAGACCCTCAGGACCGGCATCCAGAGCACCGTGTCCCTGCTCTCCGGCTGCCTGCAGAACGGGGAGAACGTTGCCATTGTCCTAAAG
>NW_011190762.1:0-475 GCF_000146605.3 Meleagris gallopavo | reverse complement strand
AGAATTTAAACCAGAACTTGGCAACAGATAGTGACCCAGGATGTCCCCTAGCGAGCTCTGCTCTGTCACTGTGTGGACAAATGTCCTCCTCAGCTTCCCCACCCCATTTCTGCTCACATTGGCCCCATGGGACTTGCTTCACTTTTCCTCACATCACTCTTCTCCTCTGCAGATACCTGCTCAATGTTAAACCTCCTTTGAAATAACTCCCCCTGGCATTCCTCAGAGAACCAGCTGCACATGGGCAAGGAAAGATCTATTTTTCCATTTATTTATTTATTTGTTTGTTTGTTTATTTATTTTATTTTTTCTCACAGACAGAAGGAAACGTGATGCAATTGAATGAACAGTAAAACACAGTGATCAACTGCATGCCTTGTCCAAGCTGCATTTAATGGGGTTGGACTTTCATAGGGAATAGTTGTACAAGAAATGAGTTAGACAGAGATAGGAAGGGATAGATAGAATGACAGCT
>NW_011190761.1:0-646 GCF_000146605.3 Meleagris gallopavo | reverse complement strand
TCACCCGTGCGTAGAACAGGAGTAGTTTGCCATGCCACTTCATGTCTTCTCCATGGTCATGTAGGGAACGTCACAAGGCAATATGCAATACAGTCTTACTATTGTTCCTTGTTTTAGCAGAAAAGCATTTGCATTTAATAGTTGAGATTTTGTCATGATACAGGTGAGGAGGAGGGTTCGTCACCTTTAATTAGTTGGATTTTCATTAAGTTTGATCAGCTCCTTCATTAGACTTCTTTGATCATCTCAATCTTCATCAAGTGTTTCTGATACTACTATGGCTTCGTCACGATTAATCAATATTAATCTTGCTCTTGCTCTTCATTCAGTCTGATACTTGTTAAATGGCTAAAATGGAAATGTGAGCTGAGGGTAGCTGTTTATAGTTTTGAAGTGTAAGAATCAATTCAAAAACTAGGGGTCTTCTCTGTTGGTCCTTGTACCTTTGAAACATTGTGCTAGTGTACTGGCATACCTTTCTGGTGCTGTTGCAAGTCTCTGGCATATATCAGGCACTGTCCTCACTCTCTCAGAATCGTAGTTTTGGCATGGATCATTAGGAACAAAATTAGGTCATACAACATTTCCACCATGGCTATTTCCCTCAATTAATGGATACCTTTTCAGTTGTATCCCACTTTTTCAC
>NW_011190760.1:0-633 GCF_000146605.3 Meleagris gallopavo | reverse complement strand
TTTTCATTAAGTTTGATCAGCTCCTTCATTTAGACTTCTTTGATCATCTCAATCTTCATCAAGTGTTTCTGATACTACTATGGCTTCGTCACGATTAATCAATATTAATCTTGCTCTTGCTCTTCATTCAGTCTGATACTTGTTAAATGGCTAAAATGGAAATGTGAGCTGAGGGTAGCTGTTTATAGTTTTGAAGTGTAAGAATCAATTCAAAACTAGGGGTCTTCTCTGTTGGTCCTTGTACCTTTGAAACATTGTGCTAGTGTACTGGCATACCTTTCTGGTGCTGTTGCAAGTCTCTGGCATATATCAGGCACTGTCCTCACTCTCTCAGAATCGTAGTTTTGGCATGGATCATTAGGAACAAAATTAGGGTCATACAACATTTCCACCATGGCTATTTCCCTCAATTAATGGATACCTTTTTCAGTTGTATCCCACTTTTTCACAGGCTTCAGATTGTCTTTGAAGGGATATCTTTCCTTCATGCTCTAACTAACACTTGTTCCCAGAGGGAGGCAGCTCCATCCAAACATCTACTTATCCCTCTGTCAATAGATGAGTCTTCAGCAATGCCTCCTAGATGGCAAGCTTCGTTACCATTTAGAGACAAGCTGTTGACCTCACTGTCCC
>NW_011190759.1:0-656 GCF_000146605.3 Meleagris gallopavo | reverse complement strand
CTGGTGCTGTTGCAAGTCTCTGGCATATATCAGGCGCTGTCCTCACTCTCTCAGAATCGTAGTTTTGGCATGGATCATTAGGAACAAAATTAGGGTCATACAACATTTCCACCATGGCTATTTCCCTCAATTAATGGATACCTTTTTCAGTTGTATCCCACTTTTTCACAGGCTTCAGATTGTCTTTGAAGGGATATCTTTCCTTCATGCTCTAACTAACACTTGTTCCCAGAGGGAGGCAGCTCCATGCAAACATCTACTTATCCCTCTGTCAATAGATGAGTCTTCAGCAATGCCTCCTAGATGGCAAGCTTCGTTACCATTTAGAGACAAGCTGTTGACCTCACTGTGCCAACAGTGAAGTAAGCAGAAAATCAGACTTTTGTTCAGGTGTCATGTAGACTCCTTTCTTGAGCCTTGGAATGCTGTCAACTTCAGAGGTTGACGAGCAGTGATAATAGAAACTCCCTCTTCATCACTCTCCTTTCCATGTCTCTTAGTTTTTCCTGTTGCCTTTCTTGATGCTTATGGTTCTGAGGAGGGTCCCTCGCCTGGATCTTCTTCTACCTTCTCCTCTGCTTCTTTTTTTCCATTCTAGACGTGAGGACACTTGTTTCCATGTTCTCAAGAACATAATAGTTTTTAATTTCTTATAC
>NW_011190758.1:0-493 GCF_000146605.3 Meleagris gallopavo | reverse complement strand
ACAGGCTTCAGATTGTCTTTGAAGGGATATCTTCCTTCATGCTCTAACTAACACTTGGTCCCAGAGGGAGGCAGCTCCATCCAAACATCTACTTATCCCTCTGTCAATAGATGAGTCTTCAGCAATGCCTCCTAGATGGCAAGCTTCGTTACCATTAGAGACAAGCTGTTGACCTCACTGTGCCAACAGTGAAGTAAGCAGAAAATCAGACTTTTGTTCAGGTGTCATGTAGACTCCTTTCTTGAGCCTTGGAATGCTGTCAACTTCAGAGGTTGACGAGCAGTGATAATAGAAACTCCCTCTTCATCACTCTCCTTTCCATGTCTCTTAGTTTTCCTGTTGCCTTTCTTGATGCTTATGGTTCTGAGGAGGGTCCCTCGCCTGGATCTTCTTCTACCTTCTCCTCTGCTTCTTTTTTCCATTCTAGACGTGAGGACACTTGTTTCCATGTTCTCAAGAACATAATAGTTTTAATTTCTTATACAGTGCTCCT
>NW_011190757.1:0-577 GCF_000146605.3 Meleagris gallopavo | reverse complement strand
CCTGCTAATGTTAAAAGCTTCAGTTTGCCCACATTCACCACCAAAAACTGTCACGGTGTTATCTAGATCAATCTATGCCTGTGACAGGGGGGCAGTAGGCCTGTGCGTCCCCTGGCCCCAAAAATGGAAAGGGAAAAGGGGAAGGGTAGGGAGGTGGGGACTGGGCTCAAAATAAACAACAACAAAAAACCAGCGACAATGATTTAAGGAGGAAGACTTGTTTTACTAACTATGATATCGAAATATAAGATAATACAATATAATACAATCTAATTGAAATTGAGGCTAATAAATCAAATAAAAAAAAAATAAGAGAGAAAGAGAGTTTTCTGAAACCAAGAAAACCTACTTTGAACTGAAGGCACATGGCTTGGGAGTACATCCACACCCTCTGCCAGGCAGAGAGTGAGAGAGCGATGGAAGCTCCCGTCTGAGAATGAGATCTTGTGACTTCCGTGACATATCTTCCTCTCTGACAGTGAGGTCCTCTGCGCCATGTAGTTCTTCTTCTTACCTGTGTTCCACATGATGTTATGATGTAGATTACCAATAGCAAAATTACAAAGCCATGACAAGG
>NW_011190756.1:0-646 GCF_000146605.3 Meleagris gallopavo | reverse complement strand
CTCAAGGGCCTGCTTTCTCAGGGGGAAATGCAATCCCTCCTGGCTGGCCAAGGATAGTAGGGCCAAGCCACTGACCTTGAGTAAGAACTGCTTTGGCAGGACAGACACTAAGGAAATTTACCTATTTGAACTATTCCTCAGCCATACATGGTCAAAGTCAACCCATACTTCATCCCCACTTCTTTTAGCATGTGTCCTTCAGCAGAGGAGAGGAGAAGGAAAAGAGCTGAAAATACATCTTGAAGTAAGCTGGCCTGGTACAAGTCAACAGGTGAGGAGTAATCCTGCTGCAGTCATTG
This sequence comes from Meleagris gallopavo, assembly GCF_000146605.3. Taxonomy (NCBI): domain Eukaryota; kingdom Metazoa; phylum Chordata; class Aves; order Galliformes; family Phasianidae; genus Meleagris; species Meleagris gallopavo. Next base: position 347 of record NW_011190756.1, on the reverse strand, counting down.
CCGCAGTCATTGCCAGCAAGATGAGCTGGAAGCAGAACACTGTGCAGTGGCAATTCCCTGACAAGTGACTTTAGAGGACCAGATGGAAAACAGCGTTTACACTCTCATCTTAGAAATAAACTGTCATCACTAAGACCATCCCCCTGAAAATCATAGCAGAAGATACTTATTAAAAACTGTCAGTAAATATGAGGAAGTTGTGGAAGGCTGTAGCTTGGTAAAGGGTTAGAATATTAGAATGACATTTGCTGTTGTCTCGCTCCAATTTACGGAGGAAGAGGAGGTTCTTTGACATATGTATGCCCAACGTGTGATTAAGAAATAACGGTTCAAATGTTGGTCTGACC
>NW_011190755.1:0-478 GCF_000146605.3 Meleagris gallopavo | reverse complement strand
GGACACAGTTCTCGGTGTTCGGTGCTACGGACCCCTTCTCTCCTTCCTCAGAGAGTGAATTTAGCTTCTACCAAACACACAACACCTGCAAACCCTAACCCAACGCTAAGTATCCTGACAAAGCCATGTCAAACATCTGCAGTTTATTGTTGCACTGCAAAGCCCTGCATGCAGCAGCCAACTGACTGTCAGACTTCATAAAAGAATGATCCCCTGTACCTCATTCACAGACAGTAGGTATTTTCAACAGTGTAAGAAGAAACTTCAACTCTGGCATCTGCTTGTCAAGAGAGGGACAGGGAAAGCTTCTGTGCTGCCATTTCCACCATTTTGTGTTGACAGAGGCAGGGCAGCAGTGCTTGAGGGGCTATCAGAATCATAGAATCACAGAGGTTGGAAGGGACCTCTGGAGACCATTGAGCTCAATCCCCCTGCAATCTACTCCAAAGAGATGCTTCAATTTCAGTGTTTCCTCTTT
>NW_011190754.1:0-756 GCF_000146605.3 Meleagris gallopavo | reverse complement strand
AAAGAAGAGGGAGAGAGCTTGAGACTGTACCAGCTGTCTATAAAGCGTCTCACCCTGGCTTGTAGCAGACACCCACAATACCAGAAGTGTTATCAATCTTTGTTTCTATTCTGGCCCATGAGTTCTCAAGCCTATCATCGCTGACATTGATTTCCATACATTCACATTACTTTTCTACCGTACAGGGCTGCACCACCGTCCTTTCTTTCTTTGTTGTTCCTTTTGGCAAGTGTGTAGCTATCCGTCACAGAACTTCAGGTGCTGCAGTTTATTCCTCATGTCAATCATATTACAGCTTTCTGATTGCACAATGGCCTCTAGTTCTATCTTTTTTTATTACCTATGTTGCATGTGTTAGAGTATAGGCAGTTGAGCTGCGTTCCTTTCGATTGTCAGCAGCCCTAATAGTGTCTTGAGCATGTTCAGGTGTTACCACAATTACTAACGTCACAGCAATCGCCGTATTCTTCCTCCCACTTCACTGAGATGCAAGAGTGTGGATTTTCACCAGCTCTTCCCTCTCCTACAAGGACAGGTAGCTTATCTAGAGGTTCCATTCTAGTTATAGTGGTTAAACCCCTACCCCCTTTGTAACTATATTCATGCTCTGTCAAAGAACATTCCAATTCCTTCCAGGCTTGCCGGGCTTGGAGGCATGTCTTAATTTGTTGGCCCATCGTGTTTAGTCCCTCATCATTCCTTTCTAATCAATGAATATTAAGATGTTGCAATTATGAAATAAAGAAGAGAGTTAGG
>NW_011190753.1:0-923 GCF_000146605.3 Meleagris gallopavo | reverse complement strand
CTTATCTAGAGGTTCCATTCTAGTTATAGTGGTTAAACCCTACCCCCTTTGTAACTATATTCATGCTCTGTCAAAGAACATTCCAATTCCTTCCAGGCTTGCCGGGCTTGGAGGCATGTCTTAATTTGTTGGCCCATCGTGTTTAGTCCCTCATCATTCCTTTCTAATCAATGAATATTAAGATGTTGCAATTATGAAATAAAGAAGAGAGTTAGGCAAAGCAGTTTAGAATAGCAGAAAGAGAATAGATAGAAAGCTTCCTTGTATCCTTGGCTCATTTACCAAACTGCAGCGGAACGGATCTTCAGAAGTGATCCTTCACCACAGGTGGTCAGCTTTTAAGTGGATCCGGGAGGGTTGGAGCCTAGCTCCGCCCATTTCACCAGCACAGGTTGATTGCTTTCACCTGTGGTCCTATGGATGACTCATCAGTCACCACAGGTGACCAATCAGCGGTTCAGGCCATGACTGAGCAGTTTCCATTCAGTCCTACATGGAGAATGACATCCCTGTATGTAGAGGTATATCAGATTTATTTGCCCATTCCATATGGCAGGCTGCTGTTAACCATTCTATTATAGACTGGTTTTCCTTAAGCTATTGATTACCTGCATATAACCTCTTTCTGAGAGCAGGATGGATAGTCATGGTGCCGGTCTGTCCTGTACTTTTTGTTTTCTGAGTTATGACAGGACAGATTTTTAGTGGATCTGTTGAAATTGCAAATTCGAGATCTAACTTAGATTTTTTATTTTCTTGGTCAACGCAGTCTGTTGATTCAGGATTCTGGTCATTGTGTATTGAAATGTTACGAACTTGACTTATTGGAAGATGTAGAATTGGGTTCTTCCCTGTTAATATGCCAACTTCTTGCTCTAACATTTCAATATTGTTTTTCAAAAGCTGGTTTTCATTCTTTAAAG
>NW_011190752.1:2155-2996 GCF_000146605.3 Meleagris gallopavo | reverse complement strand
CACAACAAGAACTAACAGAAGAGAAGATATGTTTCCTTGGGCATTCAGGTGAAATCATTCCTGACTGCTTTTTCATTCACCAGGAAAATCCGTTGATTGATGAGAAACCTGTTTCTCATAATTTGAAGCTGGTAGACTTTGGGCTCTGTGCAAAGCCAAAGGTAAGAGTATCTTAAATCAAATATAACGTGCCCCCAAGTAATGCATGTTTGACCACAGTGTGCAACAGGGACTTGCCCAAACACCCTAAATTCAAGCTGTTTCTGTGGTCGAGATGCAATTGCATCTTGCTTGGAAGGGCCTTGGCTGTGTGAGAGTTAACAGAACAGAGAGTAGACAGTGCTTGCACAGGCTTGCACAGGCAGTTCATCTTAGTAGATGATCAGCTAAGGAAAATAATGCATCATGCCAAGGCTACATAAGATAAGTGAGCAGCTTGGGATCTGTACACTGATACAATACTCGTACATTGTCTTAGACAATGTTTGCTTAATGAGGCCACCTACTGAATGGTATGGATGGCAAATGGATGGCGAAATCCACAATGAATGAGATTATGCCCAGGAGAAGAAGCCTCTGAGGCTTCTGCAGTGTCACTAGTAGAAAACACAAAGTCTGTTAAAGGAGATGTTTCTATTTCCTGTGTTATTCCAGGGAGGCCTTGATTCCCACCTGAACACATGCTGTGGAAGCCCAGCAAATGCAGCACCAGAGCTAATCCAGGGCAAAGCGTATATTGGCTCAGAGGTATGAAGGCCAGTGTTTGTTGTTTGTTTGACACCTCTCCCCTCCTTCCCTCCCCACAGGGCGTTGAAAGGCAGTGGAGCTCAGGTACCTCACT
>NW_011190752.1:0-1116 GCF_000146605.3 Meleagris gallopavo | reverse complement strand
CGTGACAGGAGGCCTTGCTTTCTGATGGCAGAACGTGCTGAGCTGTGCTGTGGGTGGAAAGGCCTGTCTGCTGAGGATTGTCCCTTTGTTTGCTGCTGTTTCCACCAGGATTTTGTGGATTTGGTTCTATACTTAGCTGGCTAGTGCAGCGCTGTAGCCTGATTCTATAATGTGAGAGCATACAGAGTTGAAGGAGAAGCTTTTACTTGCCCGTGGGCTAATTTTTGTGTCTGGTTCCTCAACTGGCTGCTCCCTATGCTACCTGCAGTAAAAATATAAATACATGGTTTGATTTCCCAGAAAGGAATGTTATTAAATGCCAGCTCTTCTCATGTCTAGGAAGAGCAAAGTTGTGCACCTCGTCTCAGAATTTGCTCTTCCAGAATCAGGAGGAAATGTAGGAGCCCTGCTGATTTGAATTCAGCAGTTGGTTCTGTTTCCTTTCAGAGTGCATAACAACCTGAGCGTGTTAATCAAATGTCAACGGTTTACGGGCTGGTTCGGCCGGTCCGTGACTAGAAGGGCGGAGGGATCCGCGGATCCGCGCCCCCGGAAAAAAGAAAATAAGGGACCCCAAATAATTGAAAACAGTGGCAACAATCTGAGGTAAAACAAAGTAATTTACTAAATATGGTATCAACAGAATTTTATAAGGAGAGAGAATGTGAAATTGATGGTGGATCGGCCTTACCACAACGCTGAGATGAGAAGCGCAGGCAGAGAAGCGCAAGCGAAACAGTGCAGGCAAAGAAGAGAGCATCAGGTGACCTTGCCGGGAGTTATATCTCCTCGCTGACCGCAAAGCTCCCTGGGGAAACGTAGCTGCTCTTCTCCGCTGGACAGGCACCCGGAACTTGAGCATCAGCAGTCAAACCCCCAGTGCATTGCATGATGTTATGATGTGGAATACCGATAATGAAAAATCATGAAACCATGACATCAAGTGACGTGGCTTCTTAGTCTGGTATGAACTGTGTTGTGCATTGAGACTTTGTCCATTTGTAAGCAGGCCTTTGTCCATTTCTGCAGGACTGCAGGAAACCCTTTGTGCTAATCCTTACTCCTAGATGCAGAATGTGGCAGATGGAAAATGCTCCAACTGCTTCAGGTGTTCAT
>NW_011190751.1:0-571 GCF_000146605.3 Meleagris gallopavo | reverse complement strand
ACCGGCAAAACTCCCTGGGGAAACGTAGCTGCTCTTCTCCGCTGGACAGGCACCCGGAACTTGAGCATCAGCAGTCAAACCCCCAGTGCACTGCATGATGTTATGATGTGGAATACCGATAATGAAAAATCATGAAACCATGACATCAAGTGACGTGGCTTCTTAGTCTGGTATGAACTGTGTTGTGCATTGAGACTTTGTCCATTTGTAAGCAGGCCTTTGTCCATTTCTGCAGGACTGCAGGAAACCCTTTGTGCTAATCCTTACTCCTAGATGCAGAATGTGGCAGATGGAAAATGCTCCAACTGCTTCAGGTGTTCATTTCCTTGAAATTGGGAATAGTTTTGGACTGAGAGTTTGTAAGCAGAAGGGAGCTCTTGGAGATGTCAAAGATTGTTTCTGCACCATTTAGTTCTATCTGTCTGATGCACACAGGAGCTGAGAGCTGCACTGCTTGAGCTGGTGGGACTTGGTTAAGTGAACTGGGAGGAGCAAGTTTCAGAACTTAGTCAGAATGCAGTAAAAAAGGATAGTCTCACAGGCATTAAGATTCTGGCTTGCTATTCTGCAC
>NW_011190750.1:0-557 GCF_000146605.3 Meleagris gallopavo | reverse complement strand
CAGGCCTCATCGAACGTTATATAACGTAATCATGGTATTCTTAAGGCTGCCCTGAAGACAGACTCCCAGTCTCGGCAGGGGTGACAAAGAGACTGTAGGAAACCTTGCGAGACCTGAATGAAAGACCCCGAGATGGTAGACCCAGTGCCCTGAGAATGTTGCAGACGACGTGGGCTACCCCGCTTAGGATCCAAATGACGGGCACTGATCATCAGGTAAGACCCCTGATTGGTAAAGAAAATAATCTTCTGCTCCCTGCCCCTGAGAAGTTAGAGCCTGGCACCCACAGAATAAAATGGCCATGGAAGGTGCAGGTAGGACCCAAGTGGTGTGGTCTACTTGCACCTTGGGGGAGATTGTTGGAGGTGGGAGGCTCAGGAGTCCCTCCGGTAATAGGTACGTGGCCTACTGGCGCGGTGGTCAACACTCCGATTTTCATTGCTAAAGGGACTCCCATCATGTCCCTATGGCAGATCAGGACCCCCCCTTTGCTGCCTGATATTATGATGCAGCCGCAACCATCCGGCCGGAAAATGTGGTACAGGCGGCCAGGACGT
>NW_011190749.1:0-549 GCF_000146605.3 Meleagris gallopavo | reverse complement strand
GTGCCCTGAGAATGTTGCAGACGACGTGGGCTACCCGCTTAGGATCCAAATGACGGGCACTGATCATCAGGTAAGACCCTGATTGGTAAAGAAAATAATCTTCTGCTCCCTGCCCCTGAGAAGTTAGAGCCTGGCACCCACAGAATAAAATGGCCATGGAAGGTGCAGGTAGGACCCAAGTGGTGTGGCCTACTTGCACCTTGGGGGAGATTGTTGGAGGTGGGAGGCTCAGGAGTCCCTCCAGTAATAGGTACGTACGTGGCCTACTGGCGCGGTGGTCAACACTCCGATTTTCATTGCTAAAGGGACTCCCATCATGTCCCTATGGCAGATCAGGACACCTCCTTTGCTGCCTGATATTATGATGCAGCCGCAACCATCCGGCCGGAAAATGTGGTACAGGCGGCCAGGACGTGCCCCTGTACAAGCGGAACTGTTGACCCAGGATAGAAACACGGCCTGTATTTTGCCCTGGAGGGCAGACCTTCCCCTCTTGCTACCTCTGAAACATCTGTATTTCTCCCCGTGAGTCTTTGAGCCTTCAGGATC
>NW_011190748.1:0-494 GCF_000146605.3 Meleagris gallopavo | reverse complement strand
AAAGTACAATGAGACAGAAATCTTTGTAGAGTTGCAGGCCTGAGTTCTCTTTGGACCACGGGGACACGGTTAAATGGCTTCCACAACTGGAGTGTAGCACAAAGGGAAAACAGAGTCTTTACAATGGGATGGTTGAGGAGACAAGGAAGGGCGACTGCGCTCTGTGAGAGTGCACTGAGCTCTTCCTGGGGGTGGCAGAGCAGCCAGGTCACAGTGAACGGAAAAGGCAAACAGAGGTCAATCCCAAACACAGAAAGGAAGCGTGCAGGAAGTGGAAACAAGAAATCACCTGGCAGCACTGAAGAGACTTTGTCCAGCGTACCTGCTGAGATGAGTATAGGAGTGTTAGATTCAACTGCAATTGAGTGTGCCCAGGCATAATACAGACAAGAAGGGCTTGTAGAAATATGTAGGTGACAAAAGGAAGGCTAGGGGGAATGTGGGCCCAGCATAGAATGGGGCAGGGAACCTGGTGAGACAGGACATGGAAAAGT
>NW_011190747.1:0-709 GCF_000146605.3 Meleagris gallopavo | reverse complement strand
AATACGTATACAGACTGAGAGAAGATCACTGATCACCAGCTTGAGCTACTGAAAAATAGAAAGATCAGAAAAAGCTGATATTTCTCCTCACACTCCACCAAGGCCAGCCAGATAATTTGCTAACTGCCACCTCAGCACCTCCTCCTCTGACACATTACCACAATGACATCTCATGCTCTGGACCCTTTCACAGTTTCTCAGACTCCTTCTCACCATACCACTGGCCAAGAATCCCAGAGCAATGACAACTGATGAATTTGAAATCTTCCACATGCCTTCTGGTCAGCAACCAGATGAGAAACTGCAGCTCTAGAAATAAAGATGTTCTGCAAGGCACCTGCAGCGTGAGATCAGAAGAATATTGGCTTTGTAGCATTTGAACAACCATATTAAAATCATGGTCTAACATGCTCTCAGGAAACCTACATTCCTTGGCAAAGTTTCCCTAATTTCCACGTGAATATAGAGTTGGTTATTAAAGCAACTACAAATGAAATTAAACCCAAGAGACTCTCACCCAGCTAAATGTGAACAATAACAATCACCAGTATAGCACCTATGGTGTTTATTTCAGTACTTACACAATTTCAGTAAAAATAGCCAGTTAGAATTTATTCTTCATTTTTCATTGTCTCTGTGATTTCAGTGTATAGCAGCAGTGTTTTGACAGCTTAGACATATGTCGTAGAAAATATCAAGGGAAAGCTCT
>NW_011190746.1:0-482 GCF_000146605.3 Meleagris gallopavo | reverse complement strand
AGTGCATTGCGGAAGCTTGGGCATGCGCGGTGACGTGCCGACGCTCGGGCATGCGCAATTGGGTGCTGATCGTGACGCATGCGTAGTGCGGTGCCGTCGCTTGGGCATGCGCAGTGCTGTACCGGCGTTCGGACACGTTATTAGCTGGAGGACTGATCACCATAGAGAGCGGCGGATTCGCTGCGCTGAGCGCTTAGAACGGCACTTCCGCATTTGTACGCGCACGCGTTGTGCTGCTGGCGGGACTCGGCGGCAGACAGCGGCAGTTCCGTACAATGACCACGAGGTGGCAGCAGAGACCGCGGAAAGAACGTGTCTGGCAGCTTAAAAGCGAGACTCGGCGGCAGACAGCAGCAGTTTTGCGCTGTGGCCACGAGGTGGCAGCGGAGACCGCGGAAAGAACGTGTCTGACGGGATTGGCGGGGACCCGCGGCGCAGTCCCTGGAGATCCGCTCTCTGTGTGTCGCGGGATGGCAGGGGAA
>NW_011190745.1:0-980 GCF_000146605.3 Meleagris gallopavo | reverse complement strand
GATGTTCAGGATACCATCACCGGGTTCCTTAGTTATAACCATCCACACGGCTCGCAGTTCTGCCCATTGGCTGCTCTGACCATCCCCCTCATCAAACCAGACTGTCTCAGTAGAAGGATGGTATGCTATTGCTCTCCACTTGCTCGGATTGCCCTTGCTGGATCCATCTGTGTACCAAGCATCTTCAGGGATAGGGTATTTTCCCTCCTGAACAGGACTCTTCTGCGGTGGAGCGACCAGTATTCCTTTCGGTGCATCACTGTGATATGTTAGAGGGCCTAGGATCTTCTGGAGTTCTTCTTTCAAAGGGGATGAAGACAGACTGCTCCTTGGGCTGAGATAGGCGACCCATCGTGCCACTGTTTGTGCTTGGGCCACCCCTGTCTTCGGAAGGTGGGTCAGATCTTGAATCGGCAGAGTGGTCTTGACTATAACTTCAGCCGTTTGAGTTATTGGCTCTACTGCCTGCAGTGCTGAATAGGCAGCCAATAACTGTTTTTCAATCATACTGTATCTCTCTTCTGCTCCGTGCCAAACCTGAGACCAGGAACCAATGGGGGTCCGAACAGAACTCTGGCATTGCCACAGGCCCCAACCAAAGCCATCTTGAGTGATGTGAACATCTAACTCGGCTGGGAGGGTAGGATCAAATAGACCCAATGCCTGGGCTTGTTTAACTGCCAGTTTCGCCTGTTGAAAAGCATCCTGTTCTGTTTTTCCCCCAATCCCAAAGCTGCCCCCTTTTTTTGTGAGTCTAGACGGTGGTCTTAGCAGCTGCGCTAGGTGAGGTATAAAAGAACGCCAATAACCCAATACACCTAGAAACTCTTGCAGCTGCTTCGATGTTGTAGGGACTGGGAACGCCTGAACCTTATCGATGACAGCATTGGGCAGTACTTTGGTCTTTCCTGACCAAACCACCCCCAGGAATTTACAGACAGGCCCGGACCTTGCACCTTTGGGGATTTATAGCCCATCCC
>NW_011190744.1:0-456 GCF_000146605.3 Meleagris gallopavo | reverse complement strand
TTTAATGTGCGTGCAGTCTGCTTGTGCTATGGCAGAAGGGCTTTGACAGCTGGGACCGTGTTTGTGTTGTCAGGAAAAAGTGGGTATCAACACTTCCCCTACTGGAAGATTTAAAGTAGAGCCTCTCGTTGCTGCTTACCGTAGGTTTTTCATCTCTAGAAACACAGGTGTTTGAATAGTGCTGTTTTTTCATGGGAGATGTGCCAGAATGTACCTGATGGACTATTTGCTGGGCCTTTCTACCACCCGAAATGTTACTGATATGATGGTAGTTCAGAAAGACTGTGCTGTGGATTTGTTTCCTGGACTCACATGAGAAGGATGGCTGTGGAGATGTTGGGCTTGGGGCAGGGGTTGTTAGAAGCTTTTGAGAGTGGCCTCTAATCATTGACCATGAAAAGGAATTGTAAGGCTCTGCGTGCTCAGGTGGGAGCAGAGCGAGGCCAGCAGGGAAGG
>NW_011190743.1:0-569 GCF_000146605.3 Meleagris gallopavo | reverse complement strand
AAGCTTTTGAGAGTGGCCTCTAATCGTTGACCATGAAAAGGAATTGTAAGGCTCTGCGTGCTCAGGTGGGAGCAGAGCGAGGCCAGCAGGGAAGGCTTTTGAAAATCCCTGTAATCAGTCCAACATAAAAAGATGTTTCTTCTCAGCTAGCTCATAAAATACCTGAAAATTATCATCAGCCAAGGAGGCGGCTCAGGTGTGCTTGTGAAGTTCAGGTGTGCTTTGTGGATCAGGCTTTGCTTTTAGAGTCCTCGGTGGCTGCTTGCTTTGTACTGCTGGCTTTGTTTGATAGCAGCAGGAGAAGTCCTGTGTGCTAAGAAGAACCTGGTAGTGGAGGGGAAAAGAAATCCTCAGGGTTTGGGTGCTTCCGTGTGTTACGAGTGATTGTGATACCACTGCTCGGTCAGTTTGAGTGCATGGAACGAGTCTGAAATCTTTTATTAATGGAGTAATGTGAAAGGAGTCCTATGGATTTGAGAGCTGACTGAAAGTCTGTGGGCATCTTCCAGGAGCGTGGGGTAAAGGTGAGGCAAGGAGAGGCGGGGGGGAGGAGGGATGAGGCGTAGGAA
>NW_011190742.1:0-521 GCF_000146605.3 Meleagris gallopavo | reverse complement strand
GGAAGGCTTTTGAAAATCCCTGTAATCAGTCCAACATAAAAAGATGTTTCTTCTCAGCTAGCTCATAAAATACCTGAAAATTATCATCAGCCAAGGAGGCGGCTCAGGTGTGCTTGTGAAGTTCAGGTGTGCTTTGTGGATCAGGCTTTGCTTTTAGAGTCCTCGGTGGCTGCTTGCTTTGTCCTGCTGGCTTTGTTTGATAGCAGCAGGAGAAGTCCTGTGTGCTAAGAAGAACCTGGTAGTGGAGGGGAAAAGAAATCCTCAGGGTTTGGGTGCTTCCGTGTGTTACGAGTGATTGTGATACCACTGCTCGGTCAGTTTGAGTGCATGGAACGAGTCTGAAATCTTTTATTAATGGAGTAATGTGAAAGGAGTCCTATGGATTTGAGAGCTGACTGAAAGTCTGTGGGCATCTTCCAGGAGCTGGGGTAAAGGTGAGGCAAGGAGAGCGGGGGGAGGAGGATGGAGGCGTAGGAAGAGGAACGTCTTCCATTGATATCAACTCCTGCTGTTACCTTTTG
>NW_011190741.1:0-916 GCF_000146605.3 Meleagris gallopavo | reverse complement strand
CAGCCAAGGAGGCGGCTCAGGTGTGCTTGTGAAGTTCAGGTGTGCTTTGTGGATCAGGCTTTGCTTTTAGAGTCCTCGGTGGCTGCTTGCTTTGTACTGCTGGCTTTGTTTGATAGCAGCAGGAGAAGTCCTGTGTGCTAAGAAGAACCTGGTAGTGGAGGGGAAAAGAAATCCTCAGGGTTTGGGTGCTTCCGTGTGTTACGAGTGATTGTGATACCACTGCTCGGTCAGTTTGAGTGCATGGAACGAGTCTGAAATCTTTTATTAATGGAGTAATGTGAAAGGAGTCCTATGGATTTGAGAGCTGACTGAAAGTCTGTGGGCATCTTCCAGGAGCTGGGGTAAAGGTGAGGCAAGGAGAGGCGGGGGGAGGAGGATGAGGCGTAGGAAGAGGAACGTCTTCCATTGATATCAACTCCTGCTGTTACCTTTTTGACTCGGCACGCATGCTTTTTTAATAAAGAACAAACTCATTGTGCAGCTTGTGAATGAACTCATTCTACACCTGTTACTGTTTGATGTTCCTCTCTACAAGGAGCTGCAATTGAAGTGGACACTTCTGGTCTGATTGCAGCCCCCTCCCGCATGCTCAGATCGGCCAAGTTTGCCAGGCCTGGCTCTTGGTTGGTGAGTTGTGCCCAAGGTCAGAGAGTTGGCTCTTCTCGGCTTTGAGATGTGTTTTCCAGTTGCATGTTGTGTTATTTCTGCTGTGTTGACCTCTTGAGCTGCAGCCCTGTGTGGGGATCCAAGCAGACTAACTCAGAAGGAATGGCTGAGATATAGGTGAGCTCGGCTTGGAAATGCAATCCAAGGGCTGCACAAAATGTGGGACAGTTCTGAGCGTAAGGAAAGGCATCTGCTGGGTGAGGGCTTTGCTGGTGAGCATCACCCTGCTGAAGAGCAGGCAGCTGTTGTC
>NW_011190740.1:0-574 GCF_000146605.3 Meleagris gallopavo | reverse complement strand
GTTATTTCTGCTGTGTTGACCTCTTGAGCTGCAGCCCTGTGTGGGGATCCAAGCAGACTAACTCAGAAGGAATGGCTGAGATATAGGTGAGCTCGGATTGGAAAATGCAATCCAAGGGCTGCACAAATGTGGGACAGTTCTGAGCGTAAGGAAAGGCATCTGCTGGGTGAGGGCTTTGCTGGTGAGCATCACCCTGCTGAAGAGCAGGCAGCTGTTGTCTTTGCAGACAGCCACATCCATGGGGATTGGGAGCTTTTTCTGCCTTCCAGCTCTTGGCTGCTGCTCTGAGAGTGGAGGTTCTGCCCGGAGAGAACCACCAGCAGAAAGGATCCCCTGCGCGGCTTCTGAGCCCTTCCAGACAAACCAGCTGGATTAGCGTGACCTGGGTTTGGAGTTAACCCAGCAGGCTTTGCCCAAAGCAGAATGACCTGTGGGCACAGAGTCCAGCAGGTGGAAGGGACCAACAGCTGCAGACAGCAGCAGCCTGAGCAGCTCTTGAGGGAAATCCTCACTGCGCACAAAGGCCCAGAAGAGGAGAGCAGCTTGTCCCTGTGTTCACGTAGTAAGGTTGTCC
>NW_011190739.1:0-724 GCF_000146605.3 Meleagris gallopavo | reverse complement strand
TGAGAGTGGAGGTTCTGCCCGGAGAGAACCACCAGCAGAAAGGATCCCCTGCGCGCTCTGAGCCCTTCCAGACAAACCAGCTGGATTAGCGTGACCTGGGTTTGGAGTTAACCCAGCAGGCTTGCCCAAAGCAGAATGACCTGTGGGCACAGCATCCAGCAGGTGGAAGGGACCAACAGCTGCAGACAGCAGCAGCCTGAGCAGCTCTTGAGGGAAATCCTCACTGCGCACAAAGGCCCAGAAGAGGAGAGCAGCTTGTCCCTGTGTTCACGTAGTAAGGTTGTCCTTTCTGATCTGTTACCTCTCAGGTGGTGCCTACAGCTGTGCGATGTGCTCTGCAGGAAGAGCTGATGTTTTGCATTTAACCTTGTCTTTCATCTTGTTTTAAAGCTTAGAGGAACCTTAAATTCTACAGCCCTGAGTTTTGTGCCACGAGAGCTCTCCAGCTTCTGTCTGTGATGTGAGTCAGCTTAATTTACAGTGGTGCCTGTTTTAATCTGACAGTTACAGTTAATTCAATCAGTTGCAGTTGCAGCTGACTTCCCAAGGCTGCAGTACGTGGTGGTGGCACAGCCTTGGGCTTCTGCATTTGTGCTGATCCCACGTTTCCTTCTCTGTCTCGCAGGTCAGCTGGCGCTAGAAGTGGACGGCATCCCAGTGTGAATGAAGGTCAGTGCAGGAGCAGCTGCTGATGGGAGGAAGGAAATGCAGGCTAATGGACTCT
>NW_011190738.1:0-465 GCF_000146605.3 Meleagris gallopavo | reverse complement strand
CGTAGTAAGGTTGTCCTTTCTGATCTGTTACCTCTCAGGTGGTGCCTACAGCTGTGCGATGTGCTCTGCAGGAAGAGCTGATGTTTTGCATTTAACCTTGTCTTTCATCTTGTTTTAAAGCTTAGAGGAACCTTAAATTCTACAGCCCTGAGTTTTGTGCCACGAGAGCTCTCCAGCTTCTGTCTGTGATGTGAGTCAGCTTAATTTACAGTGGTGCCTGTTTTAATTCTGACAGTTACAGTTTAATTCAATCAGTTGCAGTTGCAGCTGACTTCCCAAGGCTGCAGTACGTGGTGGTGGCACAGCCTTGGGCTTCTGCATTTGTGCTGATCCCACATTTCCTTTCTCTGTCTCGCAGGTCAGCTGGCGCTAGAGTGGACGGCATCCCAGTGTGAATGAAGGTCAGTGCAGGAGCAGCTGCTGATGGGAGGAAGGAAATGCAGGCGAATGGACTCTGAAGCATCT
>NW_011190737.1:0-462 GCF_000146605.3 Meleagris gallopavo | reverse complement strand
CCCTCGACCTGCTGGACACACTCTTCTTAATGCACCCCACGAATGCCATTGGCCTTTTTGGCCACGAGGGCACACTGCTGGCTCATGGCCAACATGTCGTCCACCAGGATGCCCAGGTCCCTCTCTGCAGAGCTCCTCTCCAGCAGCTCATCCCCCAGCCTGTATTGGTGCATGCAATTATTCCTCCCTAGGTGTAAGACCCTACACTTGCTTTTGTTGAACCTCATCCGGTTTCTTACTGCCCAGCTCTCCAGCCTGTCCAGGTCTCACTGAATGGCAGCACAGCCTTCAGGCGTGTCAGCCAATCCTCCCAACTTCGTATCATCAGCAAACTTGCTGAGGGTGGCCACTATCCCCTCATCAAGGTCATTGATGAAGATGTTGAACAAGACCAGATCCAGCACAGACCCTGGGGGACACCACTGGTTACAGGTCTCCAGCCAGACTCTGCACCACCAATGA
>NW_011190736.1:0-2438 GCF_000146605.3 Meleagris gallopavo | reverse complement strand
GCCCAGGTCCCTCTCTGCAGAGCTCCTCTCCAGCAGCTCATCCCCCAGCCTGTATTGGTGCATGCAATTATTCCTCCCTAGGTGTAAGACCCTACACTTGCTTTTGTTGAACCTCATCCGGTTTCTTACTGCCCAGCTCTCCAGCCTGTCCAGGTCTCACTGAATGGCAGCACAGCCTTCAGGCGTGTCAGCCAATCCTCCCAACTTCGTATCATCAGCAAACTTGCTGAGGGTGGCCACTATCCCCTCATCAAGGTCATTGATGAAGATGTTGAACAAGACCAGATCCAGCACAGACCCCTGGGGGACACCACTGGTTACAGGTCTCCAGCCAGACTCTGCACCACCAATGACGACCCTCTGTGCTCTGCCAGTCAGCCAGTTCTCAACCCACCTCACTGTCCACTCGTCTATCCCACACTTCCTCAGCTTTGTTATAAGGATGTTGTGGGAGACAGTATCAAATGCCTTTCTAAAATCAAGGTAGATTACATCTACTGCTCTTCCCCCATCCACCCAGCATGTGACAGCATCATAGAAGGCCACCAAGTTGGTCGAGCACGACCTCCCCTTGGTGAACCCATGCTGACTACTCCTGATAACCTCCTTTTCTCCCAGTTGTCTGGTGATGGTATCCAGCACAAGCTGTTCCATCACCTTTCCAGGGACGGAGGTGAATGATCCTTCCGCAGGTTCACCTACAGAAACCTTGTTACGACTTTTTCTTCCTCTAGTCAAGTTCGACCGTCTTCTCGACACTCCGGCAGGGCTGTGGCTGACTCCGCCGGGGCCGATCCGAGGACCTCACTAAACCATCCAATCGGTAGTAGCGACGGGCAGTGTGTACAAAGGGCAGGGACTAAATCAACGCAAGCTTATGACCTGCGCTTACTGGGAATTCCTCGTTCATGGGGAATAATTGCAATCCCCAATCCCCATCACGAATGGGGTTCAACGGGTTACCCGCGCCTGTCTGCGTAGGGTAGACAGAAGCTGAGCCAGTCAGTGTAGCATGCATGCAGACCCGGACATCTAAGGGCATCACAGACCTGTTATTGCTCAATCTCGGGTGGCTGAACGCCACTTGTCCCTCTAAGAAGTTGGACGCCGATCACTCGGGGGTCGCGTAACTAGTTAGCATGCCAGAGTCTCGTTCGTTATCGGAATTAACCAGACACCACCAACTAAGAACGGCCATGCACCACCACCCACGGAATCTAGAAAGAGCTCTCAATCTGTCAATCCTGCCCATGTCCAGGCCGGGTGAGGTTTCCCGTGTTGCGAAGCTCTGAAACACAGATAGCAGCTAAAAACCCAGCAGCTTCATAATTCAGGTAAAAAAGCTCTATGTAGACAGAAAGAACCAGATCAGCTAAAAGAATTGGTGGCAAGTAATCTTCAGCAAATTTAAATATATGCAGTAGCAAAATGCCTATAATAATAATAATAATAATAATAATAATAATAATAATGAGCAGTGGCTAGAAAATTCATGACTGGCCATGTTTTGAACCAAAATTTAAACTCACTAAAGTGCAAAAGTGGGAACTTGAATAAAAACAGTAACAAATGCAAAAAAAGTAAGTTGATTACAAATGATCCAAAGGAATGAACTGACAAAATTCTCACAAAGCAGTGTGGTCAAAATTGTAGATTAATGTATTACATATTTCAGCCATTGTCAAAAACTTTTTGGGTTTAGTCCATGGCACAGAAAGGTTGGTGTCTTTTTTAAAATAGAAGATCGGTATCAATGGTAAACAACCTATAAAAGAGGAAAAATTAGCTAAGAAATTACCACCCTGAAAATACATCAGTTACAATAAATCTGACTTTTAAACATTGTTCCATTACAGAAAAAGTGAATGCTGCAGCAGTTCAGAACAAGAACCCCAAAAGACAATTTTTAGTACAGAACGAGAACTCCAAAAGACAATTGTTAGTAGAGCAGACTAGTTGGAACAGCACATTTCAAGTCTTAAAACAAAGTCAAGGCAAGAATTTGAATTTGTACAAGGGAATTAAAGTTATCAGAATGGTGAGTTGACAATGTTACTTTAAAAAGTACCTTAAAAAGACTAACTAAAAGACAAGAACAAGAAAAAAAAGACAACTGAAAAAAATCTAAGAGGCAGCTAGAGATGTTTGATATTGCTCCTGAATGATGCCATTGGAGAATTCATCGAGGCTTTATCACGTGTGCAAAAACACAGGCTATGTCAGTCAAAAGAGACCTGTGTGGTGGAACAGAATAAATTGTCCCCTGGAGTAAAGTAGTCCTCAATTTATTTAAACTGACTGGGAGCATGTATATATTCATTCTAGACTATTATTTAAATTTTTCTGAGATAGTATTATTAGAATGTACTGCAGTTAAACACATGATCATGCAAATGTATTTTTGCTAGACATCTGACACATCTAGCACTGGACCACAC
>NW_011190735.1:0-616 GCF_000146605.3 Meleagris gallopavo | reverse complement strand
GATATTTATAAACCTGGATCAGGTCCCCTCTCAGTCGTCTTTTCTCAAGGCTAAACAGACCCAGTTCACTCAGCCTTCCTTCATAGGGGAGATGCTCCAGGCCCTTCACCATCTTTGTGGCCCTCCGCTGGACTCTTTCCAAGAGATCCCTGTCTTTTTTGAACTGGGGAGCCCAGAACTGGACACAGTACTCCAGATGAGGCCTTACCAGGGCAGAGTAGAGGGGGAGGATCACCTCCCTCGACCTGCTGGACACGCTCTTCTTAATGCACCCCAGAATGCCATTGGCCTTTTTGGCCACGAGGGCACACTGCTGGCTCATGGCCAACCTGTCGTCCACCAGGACGCCCCAGGTCCCTCTCTGCAGAGCTCCTCTCCAGCAGTTCATCCCCCAGCCTGTATTGGTGCATGCAATTAATCCTCCCTAGGTGTAAGACCCTACACTTGCTTTGCTGAACCTCATCCGGTTTCTTACTGCCCAGCTCTCCAGCCTGTCCAGGTCTCGCTGAATGGCGGCACAGCCTTCAGGCGTGTCAGCCAATCCTCCCAGCTTCTTATCATCAGCAAACTTGCTGAGGTGCCACTATCCCCTCATCAAGGTCACTGATGAAGTTGT
>NW_011190734.1:0-826 GCF_000146605.3 Meleagris gallopavo | reverse complement strand
CTCAGATATTTATAAACCTGGATCAGGTCCCCTCTACAGTCGTCTTTTCTCAAGGCTAAAACAGACCCAGTTCACTCAGCCTTTCTTCATAGGGGAGATGCTCCAGGCCCTTCACCATCTTTGTGGCCCTACCGCTGGACTCTTTTACCAAGAGATCCCCTGTCTTTTTTGTACCGGGGGAGCCCCAGAACTGGACACAGCACTCCAGATGAGGCCCTTACCAGGGGCTAGAGTAGAGGGGGAGATCACCTCTCTCGACCTGCTGGACACGCTCTTCTTAATGCACCCCAGAACTGCCATTTGGCCTTTTTGGCCACGAGGGCACACTGCTGGCTCATGGCCAACCTGTCGTCCACCAGGACGCCCAGGTCCCCTCTCTGCAGAGCTCCTCTCCAGCAGCTCATCCCCCAGCCTGTATTGGTGCATGCAATTATTCCTCCCTAGGTGTAAGACCCTACACTTGCTTTTGTTGAACCTCATCCGGTTTCTTACTGCCCAGCCCTCCAGCCTTTCCAGGTCTCGCTGAATGGCAGCACAGCCTTCAGACGTGTCAGCCAATCCTCCCAACTTCGTATCATCAGCAAACTTGCTGAGGGTGGCCACTATCCCCTCATCAAGGTCATTGATGAAGATGTTGAACAAGACCGGACCCAGCACAGACCCCTGGGGGACACCACTGGTTACAGGTCTCCAGCCAGACTCTGCACCACCGACGACCCTCTGCGCTCTGCCAGTCAGCCAGTTCTCAACCCACCTCACTGTCCACTCGTCTATCCCACACTTCCTCAGCTTTGTTATAAGGATGGCGTGGGAGACAGTATCAAAT
>NW_011190733.1:0-1071 GCF_000146605.3 Meleagris gallopavo | reverse complement strand
ATGGGCAGGGTTGCCAACCACTAGATCAATCTGCCCAGGGCCCCGTTCAATCTGGCCCTGAGTGCTGCTAGGGATGGAGCATCCACAAGTTCTTAGCCTTCTTCATGGCAAGGGTACATTTCTTGGCTTGTATTCAGCTTGGTGCCCACCAGGACTACCAGATCCTTTTCTAGTTAGGTGGCCCAGGTTCGGAACCAGAAGCATTACAGGGAAGGTTTGCTCTTACCAGTTTTATGAATGGTGGCCCATAATGCAGCAGGGCCCTGTTGAACTTTCTTCCGTGGCTGTATTCCTTTCAGTTTTCAGGGCTGCTCCAATGATTGAACGCTAGTCAAGATCCAGGCAGAAAAGTAGGGATACTGTTGCCTGGGCAGAGATTGAAATCACAGAATTATAGAATCACAAGGTTGGAAACGACCTATAAGATCATCTAGTCCAACCGTCTTCTCATTACCACTGCTACCACAAGCTACTAAACCATATCTCGCAGCTCCAGAAATGCTGGAGTAGAACAGCTGTGAGAGCAGAGAAATTTCCTTATAAGCAGTTGTCAAGTGTTGACATCTCAGAGAGCATTTATCAGCTACTCAGACTCATTAACTGACCGATTAATTAGCTTATACTTTAAGAATCAAGAAGTACAGTCACTGGGCATTTGTAAAAATGTAAGCAGCAAGAATACTGTTGACATGGCATTGACAGGATAGTTGTTTCCATCACCTGGTGATTCTAATAGGAAGTAGGAAATTAGATACTGACCTCTATTTCTTGCATTACTATTCAGGAACTGTATGTCTGTAACATCTGAATGTGTTGTTCTGTTAAACTGATGCAAAATTGTATGTAGAAAATTATTTTGCAGGTGTGTTATTTTGTGTTGCTCTACTGATTTAGAGATAATACAAAATGAATCAGCCCTAAAGCTCTTGGCTGATTATTAACCATGTAAAGCGTTTAATTTATTATCTGTTTCCCTTTGATAAGACATAATCATATTAAACATTGTTGAATTTGCAGCTAGTTTTTTGACTATAATTCAAAAGCCACAACAACCCCATGCAGCGTTATAGG
>NW_011190732.1:0-497 GCF_000146605.3 Meleagris gallopavo | reverse complement strand
GAGACAGAAATAACCTTTCAAACACCATCTCACCCACATGCTTGCTACAAGATGGTGAGTTCTGGTTGCACGTGTGACCTCACAGCAACATATCTACCCATCCCCCTCCTTTGGGCTCAGGATCTGATCAGATCAAAGGAAGCTTTTAAAATGAAATTTCTCAAATAACATTCAACCAGTGGTTCAAGTCTTGCTTGACCAACCTGGTGGCTTTCTATGATGATGTCACTGCATCAACGGACAAAAGAGGAGTCACTGATGTCATCTATGTGGACTTGAGTAAGGCCTTTGACAAGGCACCTCATAACATCCTTCTCTCCAAATTGGAAAGATATGGACTTGGTGGGTGGACGGTTTGCTGGATGAAGAACTGACTGCAGGACTGAAGCCAGAGAGTGATGGTCAGTGTCTCAATGTCTGGATGGAGATCAGTGAGAAGTGATGTGCCTCACGGATCAGAGCAGGGACCAGTAGTCTTTCAGATCTTCTTCAGTGAC
>NW_011190731.1:0-748 GCF_000146605.3 Meleagris gallopavo | reverse complement strand
CCAGACAACTGGGAGAAAAGGAGGTTATCAGGAGTAGTCAGCATGGGTTCACCAAAGGGAGGTCGTGCTCGACCAACCTGGTGGCCTTCTATGATGCTGTCACATGCTGGGTGGATGGGGGAAGAGCGGTAGATGTAGTCTATCTTGATTTTAGAAAGGCATTTGATACTGTCTCCCATGACATCCTTATAACAAAGCTGAGGAAGTGTGGGATAGACGAGTGGACAGTGAGGTGGGTTGAGAACTGGCTGACTGGCAGAGCGCAGAGGGTCGTCGTTGGTGGTGCAGAGTCTGGCTGGAGACCTATAACCAGTGGTGTCCCCCAGGGGTCTGTGCTGGGTCCGGTCTTGTTCAACATCTTCATCAATGACCTTGATGAGGGGATAGTGGCCACCCTCAGCAAGTTTGCTGATGATACGAAGTTGGAGGATTAGCTGACACGCCTGAAGGCTGTGCTGCCATTCAGCGAGACCTGGACAGGCTGGAGAGCTGGGCAGTAAGAAACCGGATGAGGTTCAACAAAAGCAAGTGTACAGTCTTACACCTAGGGAGGAATAATTGCATGCACCAATACAGGCTGGGGGATGAGCTGCTGGAGAGGAGCTCTGCAGAGAGGGACCTGGGCGTCCTGGTGGACGACAGGTTGGCCATGAGCCAGCAGTGTGCCCTCGTGGCCAAAAAGGCCAATGGCATTCTGGGGTGCATTAAGAAGAGCGTGTCCAGCAGGTCGAGGGAGGTGATCCTCCCC
>NW_011190730.1:0-607 GCF_000146605.3 Meleagris gallopavo | reverse complement strand
CACTATTGTCTTGCCAAAGAGGAACAAAATAATCTGCTCACTTCCTGTAACCTATTGCCTGGAGACCTCAGCCGTGGACTGGACACAGGAGCTGGTCCACTGACCCAATCCTTGGCTCACTAGCAGTGCCACCTTCCTTTAACTTGGTGAAGACGAGAACACCACTTTGTCTTTGGGTGACAAAATCCAGGCAGATGGGGAAACAATGCTCCTGCATGTTTGTGACGCCAGATCGGATTCTGTCGCTACTATGACTTTCACGGCCATCTCGATGCCCGTACCAAGAAAAGAAAGCTTTTAGGGCAGCTTTTCAGTGACACCAATAGAGTCGCAAGGATTCTCTCTCTCTTGAAAAGCAGGAGAGCTCATCTGCAGCTCACTCTGCTGGATCAAGTCAGGGAACAACGACCAATCAGAGCTTCATACTCTACCTCCATCCGTGCCGGGTCAGGCCCACGGCTGATCTCACTGCACGCGATGCCCATCACAGCAGGCACAACCAGCTGGAACTGAAAAGAAACACACTTATATTTTCTCTGTTCACACACCACAGCACTGAGAGACTTCTTCAGAACCTACCCTTGGCTACCCTCTGGCATAGGCAGGT
>NW_011190729.1:0-587 GCF_000146605.3 Meleagris gallopavo | reverse complement strand
GATTCTGTCGCTACTATGACTTTCACGGCCATCTCGATGCCCGTACCAAGAAAAGAAAGCTTTTAGGGCAGCTTTTCAGTGACACCAATAGAGTCGCAAGGATCCTCTCTCTCTTGAAAAGCAGGAGAGCTCATCTGCAGCTCACTCTGCTGGATCAAGTCAGGGAACAACGACCAATCAGAGCTTCATACTCTACCTCCATCCGTGCCGGGTCAGGCCCACGGCTGATCTCACTGCACGCGATGCCCATCACAGCAGGCACAACCAGCTGGAACTGAAAAGAAACACACTTATATTTTCTCTGTTCACACACCACAGCACTGAGAGACTTCTTCAGAACTACCCTTGGCTACCCTCTGGCATAGGCAGGTGTTCTAGAAGCAACCAGTTTGTTCAGTCAGTTCAAATGTGACAGCTATTAGGCAGCATTTTACCAAGTGCTGTCCCTCTGCTAGCAGATGGGGACTCTGGCACAAAGCAGCATTGCTGGAGGTGGATCTGCTCCCCAGCCCCGGCTGCCAGCAGCCTCACCACCAGCCCTGCACGTGGATTTCCTCTGCTTGCATCTCTGCTGTGCTCCCTACTGC
>NW_011190728.1:0-499 GCF_000146605.3 Meleagris gallopavo | reverse complement strand
ATAGGCAGGTGTTCTAGAAGCAACCAGTTTGTTCAGTCAGTTCAAATGTGACAGCCTATTAGGCAGCATTTTACCAAGTGCTGTCCCTCTGCTAGCAGATGGGGACTCTGGCACAAGCAGCATTGCTGGAGGTGGATCTGCTCCCCCAGCCCCGGCCTGCCAGCAGCCTCACCACCAGCCCTGCACGTGGATTTCCTCTGCTTGCATCTCTGCTGTGCTCCCTACTGCTGTCGGGCACACTCACAGCCGAAGCACGCTTGCTTGTGGCCCTGGATCACGTCGTGCAGCTCTGCACAAGCTGGGGCTAGGACTCTTTGCCTAAGGGACTGGTTTCCCTAAGGCTGGCTGGTCACAGCACCACAGACAGCATCCTTCCGAGGGCTGAGCTGGAGGGCAAGTGCAAAAAACCCACACGGGACCGGTGTCCCATCAAAGCTGGATGAGGCTGTGTTACTAAACACGGTGCGACAATGGCTGCTAAAGCATGTGGGGGACAAAG
>NW_011190727.1:0-632 GCF_000146605.3 Meleagris gallopavo | reverse complement strand
CTCTGGCACAAGCAGCATTGCTGGAGGTGGATCTGCTCCCCAGCCCCGGCTGCCAGCAGCCTCACCACCAGCCCTGCACGTGGATTTCCTCTGCTTGCATCTCTGCTGTGCTCCCTACTGCTGTCGGGCACACTCACAGCCGAAGCACGCTTGCTTGTGGCCCTGGATCACGTCGTGCAGCTCTGCACAAGCTGGGGCTAGGACTCTTTGCCTAAGGGACTGGTTTCCCTAAGGCTGGCTGGTCACAGCACCACAGACAGCATCCTTCCGAGGGCTGAGCTGGAGGGCAAGTGCAAAAACCCACACGGGACCGGTGTCCCATCAAAGCTGGATGAGGCTGTGTTACTAAACACGGTGCGACAATGGCTGCTAAAGCATGTGGGGGACAAAGCGTGGCACGTACCTGGCAAGAGATCAGAACGAGGTAGACAAGTTCCTTGAACCCGCAGCCGTTCCTTGTCACTTTGCTCTGATCTTCCACGAGCGAAAGCTGCACCAAGGGAGCAGGCAGAGGAGAGAGAAGGAACAGGTCAGGGAGCTTGCACAATTTAGCAAAGACAAGAGAAGAACCACGGGACAAATGCCACCTTTATGGATCGCTTGGCAATGCGTGTACTGGGCGAAAATTACAT
>NW_011190726.1:0-453 GCF_000146605.3 Meleagris gallopavo | reverse complement strand
CTGGTCACAGCACCACAGACAGCATCCTTCCGAGGGCTGAGCTGGAGGGCAAGTGCAAAAACCCACACGGGACCGGTGTCCCATCAAAGCTGGATGAGGCTGTGTTACTAAACACGGTGCGACAATGGCTGCTAAAGCATGTGGGGGACAAAGCGTGGCACGTACCTGGCAAGAGATCAGAACGAGGTAGACAAGTTCCTTGAACCCGCAGCCGTTCCTTGTCACTTTGCTCTGATCTTCCACGAGCGAAAGCTGCACCAAGGGAGCAGGCAGAGGAGAGAGAAGGAACAGGTCAGGGAGCTTGCACAATTTAGCAAAGACAAGAGAAGAACCACGGGACAAATGCCACCTTTATGGATCGCTTGGCAATGCGTGTACTGGGCGAAAATTACATCCGATGGACAAGAGTAAGCAATACGACACTATGAGCTCCGCCAGCCAGCAGTTCTCAAC
>NW_011190725.1:0-464 GCF_000146605.3 Meleagris gallopavo | reverse complement strand
GGTCACAGCACCACAGACAGCATCCTTCCGAGGGCTGAGCTGGAGGGCAAGTGACAAAACCCACACGGGACCGGTGTCCCATCAAAGCTGGATGAGGCTGTGTTACTAAACACGGTGCGACAATGGCTGCTAAAGCATGTGGGGGACAAAGCGTGGCACGTACCTGGCAAGAGATCAGAACGAGGTACACAAGTTCCTTGAACCGGCAGCCGTTCCTTGTCACTTTGCTCTGATCTTCCACGAGCGAAAGCTGCACCAAGGGAGCAGGCAGAGGAGAGAGAAGGAACAGGTCAGGGAGCTTGCACAATTTAGCAAAGACAAGAGAAGAACCACGGGACAAATGCCACCTTTATGGATCGCTTGGCAATGCGTGTACTGGGCAAAAATTACATCCGATGGACAAGAGTAAGCAATACGACACTATGAGCTCCGCCAGCCAGCAGTTCTCAACACCTCACTGCCCA
>NW_011190724.1:0-579 GCF_000146605.3 Meleagris gallopavo | reverse complement strand
ATCCCCATTCGGCTGTCCGGACGGCAGCTTCTGTGGTAAACAGAACAACAAAAGGCCCTTCCCATCCAGGGGTGGGGGATACTTCCCTCCAACTCTTGATCCATGCTCGGTCTCCTGGTTTCAACTGATGGATTGCCATATTCAGGGGTGGCCTCTGTACAAGCAGGCCTCTCCTTCTGAGCTCGTTCCTCCTTTTCATTAACTCCACTCTATATTCCCGTAAGGAGTATTCCTCAATCTTTGGATGTTCTACTGCTAATTCTAAGTCATATGGCATCCCACATAACATTTCAAAAGGAGAAATGCCTGTATCTGTCCTAGGCTGGGTCCTTAAATTTAATAGTGCCAGTGGTAAACATTTAATCCGGGACATCTTAGTTTCTATCACTAATTTAGTAAGTTGTTTCTTGATTTCTCCGTTCATCCTCTCTACTTTCCCCGAGCTTTGGGGGTGCCACGAAGTGTGGAATTCCCACTTAACTCCAAATGGTTCTAAAGCCTCCTTCACTGTTCTGGAAATAAAATGAGGTCCTCTGTCTGAATCTATTACCTCAATGTTCCCATATCTGGGGATGATGT
>NW_011190723.1:0-1098 GCF_000146605.3 Meleagris gallopavo | reverse complement strand
GTTCCTCCTTTTTCATTAACTCCACTCTATATCCTAAGGAGTATTCCTCAATCTTTGGATGTTCTACTGCTAATTCTAAGTCATATGGCATCCCACATAACATTTCAAAAGGAGAAATGCCTGTATCTGTCCTAGGCTGGGTCCTTAAATTTAATAGTGCCAGTGGTAAACATTTAATCCGGGACATCTTAGTTTCTATCACTAATTTAGTAAGTTGTTTCTTGATTTCTCCGTTCATCCTCTCTACTTTCCCCGAGCTTTGGGGGTGCCACGAAGTGTGGAATTCCCACTTAACTCCAAATGGTTCTAAAGCCTCCTTCACTGTTCTGGAAATAAAATGAGGTCCTCTGTCTGAATCTATTACCTCAATGTTCCCATATCTGGGGATGATGTTTTCAAATCATATTTTTACCACTGTTTGGGCAGTGGCTCTGGCTACTGGGAAAGCTTCTACATAATACGTCGGATGGTCTATTATCACCAATAAACATTTCTATCTCCCAGTTTTAGGCAATTCTGTAAAATCTATCTGGCTTTTGACAAACGGTCTTAAGGCTAATTCTCTCCCACCAGGTATTCTTTCTCTTAGATGCTGCTTATTAACTTTCCTACAGGTCAAGCATCCTCCCAAAACAGCCTTTGCTATATCGTATACCCCAATGCACATATATTTGGTGCTAAATCGGTCCACTAGTGCCTGGATTCCCCAGTGCGTTTTTCTACGGAATTCTCTCATTACCCTCCAGGCGAGTCCCTTTGGTAGGACTTCCCGACCATCAGGAAGTAACCACTTCCCATCCTTTTCTTCAATACCCATTTGCAACAACCTTTCCTTTTCCTTAGTAGAAAACCTTTTTTCGTATTGTTTTTGTTCTTTAGACTCCCCGATCCCTAACTCTTTAACTATCAACAGAGCCACTTTCTTGGCTTCCTCATCAGCCAAGTTGTTTCCCCTGATGTGATCGGACTTTCCCTTTTGGTGACCTCTTCTATGTACAATTGCAATTTGCTTTGGGTTTCTCAAAGCTTGTAGTGTCTGCTTGATTAGGTATTCATGAACCAACCCTTTTCCTTGTGAATTTATTAGCCCCCTCTCTT
>NW_011190722.1:0-695 GCF_000146605.3 Meleagris gallopavo | reverse complement strand
AGTGCGTTTTTTCTACGGAATTCTCTCATTACCCTCCAGGCGAGTCCCTTTGGTAGGACTTCCCGACCATCAGGAAGTAACCACTTCCCATCCTTTTCTTCAATACCCATTTGCAACAACCTTTCCTTTTCCTTAGTAGAAAACCTTTTTTCGTTATTGTTTTTGTTCTTTAGACTCCCCGATCCCTAACTCTTTAACTATCAACAGAGCCGCTTTCTTGGCTTCCTCATCAGCCAAGTTGTTTCCCCTGATGTGATCGGACTTTCCCTTTTGGTGACCTCTTCTATGTACAATTGCAATTTGCTTTGGGTTTCTCAAAGCTTGTAGTGTCTGCTTGATTAGGTATTCATGAACCAACCCTTTTCCTTGTGAATTTATTAGCCCCCCTCTCTTCCCATATCTTCCTGAAGGTGTGGACTACCCCATAGGCATATTTAGAGTCAGTATATATAGTCCCTTTCCTATCCTTAAGTAATATTAGTGCCCTCCATAGGGCGTTGTCACGGAGTTAACGAGATCAATCTACACCCGTGACAGGGGGGCAGTAGGCCCCTGCCCTCCCCTCCCCAGCCCACAAAATGGGAAGGAAGGGAGGAAAACAAAAAAACAGCGGCAAAAATCTATGGAGGAAAATTTATTTTAGTAATTATGATATCGGAATGCAAGATAACACAATATAATACAATCTGATTGAA
>NW_011190721.1:0-1282 GCF_000146605.3 Meleagris gallopavo | reverse complement strand
CTTTCTTGGCTTCCTCATCAGCCAAGTTGTTTCCCCTGATGTGATCGGACTTTCCCTTTTGGTGACCTCTTCTGTGTACAATTGCAATTTGCTTTGGGTTTCTCAAAGCTTGTAGTGTCTGCTTGATTAGGTATTCATGAACCAACCCTTTTCCTTGTGAATTTATTAGCCCCCTCTCTTCCCATATCTTCCTGAAGGTGTGGACTACCCCATAGGCATATTTAGAGTCAGTATATATAGTCCCTTTCCTATCCTTAAGTAATATTAGTGCCCTCCATAGGGCGTTGTCACGGAGTTAACGAGATCAATCTACACCCGTGACAGGGGGGCGGTAGGCCCCTGCCCTCCCCTCCCCAGCCCACAGAATGGGAAGGAAGGGAGGAAAACAAAAAAACAGCGGCAACAATCTATGGAGGAAAACTTATTTTAGTAATTATGATATCGGAATGCAAGATAACACAATATAATACAATCTGATTGAAATTGAGACTAATAAATCAAATAAAACAGGAGAGAGAGAGAGTTCCCAATACCGATTCAAACCTGAAAAGCTTGGAACGGCCAGGAAAGCACCCTCCAGCACCCACTGCCAGGCAGTAAGAGACCGCCCCACCCGGAAGGGCCAGATCCCATGGCTTCTGTAATGTATAGGGATAGGTGCCTGGAATTGGAGCATTAACACTTAAACTCCCAGTACACTACATGATGTTTTGATGCGGAATACTGAGAACCAAACCAAAACAAAAAATAATAAAACCATGACATTCCACCCTTATTCTACATCACTACATCATGCTTAATTTATATACATATAT
This sequence comes from Meleagris gallopavo, assembly GCF_000146605.3. Taxonomy (NCBI): domain Eukaryota; kingdom Metazoa; phylum Chordata; class Aves; order Galliformes; family Phasianidae; genus Meleagris; species Meleagris gallopavo. The sequence continues at coordinate 467 of NW_011190721.1, read as the reverse complement.
AAGCGAAAAGATGATTAAAATGCATTACACACACACACATATACATAGAATTATCGACTGCACTCCCCCAGCATCAAGTTTCCTTGTGGTACACATTGAACATCCCCGTTTTTTGCATTACCCACCAAGTGGTCCCAGGTCCCTAGGCAAAAACAGTACCACGGAGTGGGTTGCCCTTTCCAGAAGCTGGAAGAACCCAAACTGCTTTTCCCAACATGTTCTTTACATGTACAACAGGGACTTTATCTCCCTCTACGGTATGTAGGGAGCTGGACTGGGTTGGACCATCACGATTGATAGATCCTCTGGTATTGACTAACCAGGTGGCTTCTGCAAAATGCTTCTCCCAGTGCTTAAATGTACCGCCTCCCATTGCTTTCAGCATAGTTTTTAACAACCCATTGTATCGTTCAATTTTTACCAGAGGCTGGTGCATGGTAGGGAATATGGTAAATCCACTCAATGCC
>NW_011190720.1:0-868 GCF_000146605.3 Meleagris gallopavo | reverse complement strand
TTACCCACCAAGTGGTCCCAGGTCCTTGGGCAAAAACAGTACCACGGAGTGGGTTGCCCTTTCCAGTAGCTGGAAGAACCCAAACTGCTTTTCCCAACATGTTCTTTACATGTACAACAGGGACTTTATCTCCGTCTACAGTAAGTAGGGAGCTGGATTGGGTAGGACCATCACGATTGATAGATCCTCTGGTATTGACTAACCAGGTGGCTTCTGCCAAATGCTTCTCCCAGTGTTTAAATGTACCGCCTCCCATTGCTTTCAGCATAGTTTTTAACAACCCATTGTATCGTTCAATTTTACCAGAGGCTGGTGCATGGTAGGGAATATGGTAAATCCACTCAATGCCATGATCTTTGGCCCAAGTATTTACAAGAGAATTTTTAAAATGAGTCCCATTATCTGACTCAATTCTTTCTGGGGTACCATGTCGCCACAGGACTTGTTTCTCAAGACCTAATATGGTATTTCGGGCGGTAGCATGGGGTACTGCATAGGTTTCAAGCCACCCAGTTGTTGCCTCCACCATAGTAAGCACATAACATTTACCACTGCGAGATCGTGGCAAGGTGATATAATCAACCTGCCATGCCTCTCCGTATTTATACTTTAGCCATCGCCCTTCCCCCCAGTGTGGTTTCATCCTTTTGGCTTGTTTGTTTATGGCACATGTTTCACAATCATGAATAACCTGTGCAATAGCGTCCATAGTTAAGTCCACCCCTCGGTCTCTAGCCCATTTATGTGTCGCATCTCTCCCTTGGTGACCCGAGGTCTCATGGGCCCATCGAGCTAAAAATATTACACCCTTGTTCTGCCAGTCCAGGTCCTATTGGGCCACCTCAATTCTGGCAGCTTGGTCTACCTG
>NW_011190719.1:0-596 GCF_000146605.3 Meleagris gallopavo | reverse complement strand
TTTCTGGGGTACCATGTCGCCACAGGACTTGTTTCTCAAGACCTAATATGGTATTTCGGGCGGTAGCATGGGGTACTGCATAGGTTTCAAGCCACCCAGTTGTTGCCTCCACCATAGTAAGCACATAACATTTACCACTGCGAGATCGTGGCAAGGTGATATAATCAACCTGCCATGCCTCTCCGTATTTATACTTTAGCCATCGCCCTTCCCCCCAGTGTGGTTTCATCCTTTTGGCTTGTTTGATTATGGCACATGTTTCACAATCATGAATAACCTGTGCAATAGCGTCCATAGTTAAGTCCACCCCTCGGTCTCTAGCCCATTTATGTGTCGCATCTCTCCCCTGGTGACCCGAGGTCTCATGGGCCCATCGAGCTAAAAATATTCACCCTTGTTCTGCCAGTCCAGGTCTATTTGGGCCACCTCAATTTTGGCAGCTTGGTCTACCTGATGGTTATTTTGCTGTTCTTCTGTAGCCCGACTCTTGGGCACATGAGCATCTACATGGCGCACCTTTACAACCATATTCTTTGTTCGGGCGGCAATATCTTTCCACAATTCAGCAGCCCAAATAGGTTTACTCTTTCTTTGCC
>NW_011190718.1:0-579 GCF_000146605.3 Meleagris gallopavo | reverse complement strand
GCGAGATCGTGGCAAGGTGATATAATCAACCTGCCATGCCTCTCCGTATTTATACTTTAGCCATCGCCCTTCCCCCCAGTGTGGTTTTCATCCTTTTGGCTTGTTTGATTATGGCACATGTTTCACAATCATGAATAACCTGTGCAATAGCGTCCATAGTTAAGTCCACCCCTCGGTCTCTAGCCCATTTATGTGTCGCATCTCTCCCTTGGTGACCCGAGGTCTCATGGGCCCATCGAGCTAAAAATAATTCACCCTTGTTCTGCCAGTCCAGGTCTATTTGGGCCACCTCAATTTTGGCAGCTTGGTCTACCTGATGGTTATTTTGCTGTTCTTCTGTAGCCCGACTCTTGGGCACATGAGCATCTACATGGCGCACCTTTACAACCATATTCTTTGTTCGGGCGGCAATATCTTTCCACAATTCAGCAGCCCAAATAGGTTTACTCTTTCTTTGCCAGTTATTTTGCTCCCACTGCTGTAACCATCCCCATAGAGCATTTGCCACCATCCATGAGTCAGTGTAAAGATAAAGCATTGGCCACCTCTCCCGTTCAGCAACATCCAAGGCCAGCTGGA
>NW_011190717.1:0-506 GCF_000146605.3 Meleagris gallopavo | reverse complement strand
TCCTTTTGGCTTGTTTGATTCTGGCACATGTTTCACAATCATGAATAACCTGTGCAATAGCGTCCATAGTTAAGTCCACCCTCGGTCTCTAGCCCATTTTATGTGTCGCATCTCTCCCTTGGTGACCCGAGGTCTCATGGGCCCATCGAGCTAAAATAATTCACCCTTGTTCTGCCAGTCCAGGTCTATTTGGGCCACCTCAATTTTGGCAGCTTGGTCTACCTGATGGTTATTTTGCTGTTCTTCCGTAGCCCGACTCTTAGGCACATGAGCATCTACATGGCGCACCTTTACAACCATATTCTTTGTTCGGGCGGCAATATCTTTCCACAATTCAGCAGCCCAAATAGGTTTACTCTTTCTTTGCCAGTTATTTTGCTCCCACTGCTGTAACCATCCCCATAGAGCATTTGCCACCATCCATGAGTCAGTGTAAAGATAAAGCATTGGCCACCTCTCCCGTTCAGCAACATCCAAGGCCAGCTGGACAGCCTTTACCTCTGCAA
>NW_011190716.1:62616-66029 GCF_000146605.3 Meleagris gallopavo | reverse complement strand
TTTAGGCTCATCCCACTATCGTTTCCTGCCACTGAAGGTACAGATGTAATAACTACCTGCACACCTGTTCCTTCAACTACCCGCCCCAGTCGCCTGAAGTCATCTTTGATAGCCTTCAGGCTTATCTTACCAACTTCTTCACTGCCAGCCTGTACTATCAATAGTGGATAGTAGTCAGAAGGGCAGATCAGTCTGGGAAGTCTCCTAGCAACGTCTCTGACTCGAGCCCCAGGGAGGCAGCACACCTCTCTGCGGGTAGGGTTGGGCCGGCATATAGGGCCTTCAGTTCCTTGCAGCAGGGAGTCACCTATGACAACCACCCTTCTATCCTTTCGGGTGTAGGAAGTCTTGAGGCGCGGGGTTGACTGCTTCCCCCGAGGCACCCTCACAGGTGGGCCTCCTTCCACACCTGCACACACCTCTCCCTCGGGTTCCAGGGCCTCAAATCTATTCCGCAGAGGCACCTGTGGAGCTGAGCATGGTCTGGGGGGGGACGCCCACAATGCCGAGTAGGTATCTGTTTCCACCCATCCTTCTCTCTCAAACAGCTTTGCTCTGCTCGGCAACAAAAGGGCAGAGGCTCCGCCACTGAGCAGTGGATATCACCTTGCCCTTTTGGGAGAGAGTTTTGTCCCAGTCCCACACCCCCTAGTTCTACATAAGTATTGTGAGGGGAAGGAGCAGACTGGGGGCTCACTATATCTGGAGCACAGTCTGTCTGTCGATTCCTCTCCGTCACTTGTTTGCAAGGCGACCGGAGGCCACATGCCCCATAGGGAGCCACAGTCGCATGCTGGGACCTCGGGGCCGATAGGGCCTGGCACCACCAGTCAATTTCCTTCTCACAGTCCTTGATGGCCCTCAGCCTCTCCACCTCTTCCCTCAGGCAGGCCACCAGACTGAGAAGGTCATTTACCTGGTCGCACCTTACACAGGCGTTGCCTCCATCGCCTGGCACTTCAAGGGCGAGACTCTGGCACTCATTGCAGCCAGCAACCTGAACGCTAGCATGCTGCTTTGGGATCTCAGTCTGGGTCGCCACGCTCTTCTTGGCTACAGCCCTCCTCTTACGTGTGCAGGGGACCTCTGTCTGGGTCTCTACATGTTTCCTGGCAGTAGCCTTCCGCCGGGACGCAGCCATAGCAATCCAGAAGACCACTAGCACCAGCACAATCAGAGTAGCGTTACCAAGTGTGACTAATAGCTCCGCCCTGTTACTGAAAGTGCTGGATCTGCCCACGCTCTTTTACAGGTCGTCGATGGGTGCAACCGCAATTATCACTCTCTTCACAGAGACAAAACCCCTCCTTCCCGTCTGGGTGGGCAGTGGCACGCCACTGCCTTCCTCAACGCCCTTATTAGGGAGGAGGAGGGAGGAGGAAACGGAGAGCCGCTACCCTGGCAACGCCCCCGTTATTGGCTCTACTGCCTGCAGTGCTGCATAGGCAGCCAGTAACTGTTTTTCAATCATACTGTATCTCTCTTCTGCTCCGTGCCAAACCTGAGACCAGAAACCAATGGGGGTCTGAACAGAACTCTGGCGTTGCCACAGGCCCCAACCAAAGCCAGCTTGAGTGATGTGAACATCTAACTCGGCTGGGAGGGTAGGATCAAATATACCCAATGCCTGGGCTTGTTTAACTGCCAGTTTCACCTGTTGAAAAGCGTCCAATAACCTAATACACCTAGAAACTCTTGCAGCTGCTTCGATGTTGTAGGGACTGGGAACGCCTGAACCTTATCTATGACAGCACTGGGTAGTACTTTGGTCTTTCCCGACCAAACCACCCCCAGGAATTTTATGGGCAGGCCCAGACCTTGCACCTTTTGGGGGATTTATAGCCCATCCCCTCTGTTGTAAATAGGCGGTTAATGAATCCGCCACCTGTCCTACTGCCTCCAGTGAGTCGGATGTCAGCAGGAGATCATCAATATAGTGATACAAGTTAACGTGATCCGGATTTTTCCAGTCGGCCAGGTCACGCGCCACTAGATTATGACAATACGTTGGTGAATGCACGTACCCCTGTGGCAGGACCTGAAAGGTCCACTGCCTGCCTCCCCATGTGAATGCAAATTGATCTTGCGATTCTTCAGTAATTGGGATACTGAAGAACACATTTGCTAAATCTAGGACACAATGATAGGTTTTTATCTCCCTACTCAATGTGCCCATTCGGGAAGCAATATTGGGTACGGCTGCATGAATAGGCGGCGTGACCTTACTTAATTCCCTATAATCTACTGTCATTCTCCATGTGCCATCCAACTTTCGCACTGGCCATATGGGGGAATTATAGGGGCTCTGGGCAGGTCTTATAATGCCCACTTTTTCTAATTCCTGCACCATTTTTTATATTTCGTCCTGCCCACCCGGGAGTCTGTACTGTCTCACATTAGTAGTCCGGTGCGGTTTCGGCAGGCAAATTGGCCCATGTTTCACATGGCCTCTTAATATTACCTGCACTGCCCGGATACTAATACATCTCAGTCGGAGTCTGAACTCTCCCACGGTTGTCTGGAGAGCCAAACCGCATAGAATATCTATGCCCAAGAGGTATTCCTGAACTGGGGCAATAGATACCTTATACTCCCGGGGTGGGAGACGCCCAACACCCAATTTTATCCATGTTTGGGTGACAGGAATAGTTTGTCCCCCAAAACCACCAGTCATCACTCTGCTTCCATGAAATTTGTTTGGATCTCCGTAAATGATTGATGTTTCTGCTCCAGTGTCCACTAATGCCATAATGCTCTGAATATTTTTTCAGGACCAATACATCGTTAATTCTACATAGGGCCTCTGGTCCCATCTGGATGCCCTAGGGGGACTAACATCCCCTGTCACGCCATGAATCCCTCCCCACTTGCAGTCAGCTCTTAAATGGGTCTAGGAGAGGTGGAGCCAGGCTCCACCCCTTCCTGCAGCACAGGTGAATTGCCTTCACCTGTGCTCCCATGGCTGACTCATTGCTCGCCTCAGGTGATCAATCAAAGGTTCAGGACGTGATTCAGCAGCCCCATACATATCCAAAACTTGCAATTTTTTTTTCTGTCGTGGTGGCTCTACTAGTTCTGTTTTTCATATATTTCCATCATAGGCAAAATAAGTCAGCTCTCTTGAATACTATTTATTGTTATATAAGAAAGATCCAGGGTTTTGAGAAGCTCTGATAACACATCATTTTTGTTGACTTGCTTATGAACTGACTAGGAATATGGAATAACTGTACAGTACTTTCCTTTCAGAAAAGGTGAATTGGGTAACTGTTCATGTGCTCAAAATTACATTTTATGTGGCATTTGATGACTGGTTTTGGCCACCTTCCTTGTGAAAGGAGTCACTATGACAAGGAGTTAACTAGGTCAATCTATGCCTGTGACAAGGGGGCAATAGGCCCCTGCCCCCCCCC
>NW_011190716.1:58841-58990 GCF_000146605.3 Meleagris gallopavo | reverse complement strand
TCCTTATTCGGAGAAGTGCCAAGGGCAAACATTTGGTCCAAGGCAATCGAGTCTCCAAGACTAACTTAGTTAGGTGTCTTTTTATGGTCTGATTCATCCGTTCCACCTTCCCTGATGATGGAGGATGCCAGGGGGTATGAAACTCCCAC
>NW_011190716.1:48739-58821 GCF_000146605.3 Meleagris gallopavo | reverse complement strand
CGTTTCCAAGATGTCTCAGTGCTCTTCTTGTCGTATTGATATGGTGATTTGCTTCCAAGTCTTCGTTAAACAAGGATCACCGTGGTGAGGGATGATGTCAGGCCTTCCGATGTCTCTTCAGGCGCTTCCTCGGGCATGCCATGACTTGTTCTCTGTTTTGATCTGGTGCTGGATATTCTTGCAGTGTGTATGACATAATATACATATATACACCTATATACAGAGCGTGCGTCCCTGGGACGGGTTATCTAGACGATAAGTGACGTAAACTATCAGAGATCTTCCCCAAGTTAAGCAGAAAGACTCCCAGAAAGAACTATGACAGTGGAGATCATGAAATAAAAAAATATATATTATCCAATTCTAATGCAGAAACAGCATTTGCATCCCACAGAGGGCAGGGGCCTACCGCCCCCTGTCACGGGCGTAAATTGATCTCATTAACTCCGTGACAGGCCAGGGCTTCTTGCAGCCCCCTCGTCGGACCAGGCTTATTGCAACCCATTTTAGAGCTTCTTTCAGCTTGTCTCTTTGGCCGTAGGCTTTTTTCAGCCATTTTCTCCAGCCCAGGCTTATTTTAGCCTGTTTTAGAGCTTCTTTCATCTCGTCTCTTTTTAGGGCCTCAGCCCGGTGCTTTTCTCTGCCCGCTTCTGTCTTTCTCTATAGTGTCTGTTCATTCTGGTCCCCCTCTGTGCTGGTCCCTGTTCCGGCACCAATAGTTGCAGGGCGGCCCCAGGCTCTCTTGCTGTAGAGGCAAATGAGGTGCAGACTCCTTTGCTGGTGCAGAACAAAAGACGTTTATTGTAGATGCTTACCACCTTTTATACCCACGCAACACAACAGTTTTCCTGCGAAACCAAGACTGGTTTACATGTAAGGGTTAGGTGCCTTGTGGATGTATACATCTGGCTCAAGTTATTGTTGAGCTTTACCACTCATTAGCAATACAACGACCTTCTTTATCCCACAGCCATCAATCTGGTGAAGGCCTTGACAGGTTTAGGCTTGGTTCGCTTTTTCTACCGGATAGGCTTGCATCAGTCCACTCACCCTATCAACACACATCAGTGCATATATGCCTGCGGCGTATGATGTTCGCTCAGATGTGAACGATCCAAATCGTTTATTACAAGTTCTCACATCACTTATATACATTCACAAGTTTCTTTTCTTAGCTTTCCTATCCGCCCTTACAACTTTCCCATCCACCTTTACATGTCAACAGAGTATTCTACAAACACTCCTTAACTGTGCTGCAGGTGCTTATCCAATCAGAGCCATGTGTCCTTCCTAGCAACGCTCTCTTCCTCCAATCACGGTTGTCATCATGCAGCCATCATGCAGCTTACTTGACTTTGTTTTGCTCTTCTTCTGGAGATGTCCTTGGTTCTCATGCTGTTTATCTTGCTTCACAGCTGCTGCTCTGAATAGTCTTTCTTGTATTCCCACAATTCCCACTTTTTTGTTTATTAGTATACCATTACCATACTATAAAGTAATAACACTAATCATATTAATAACATAATCATCATAATTCAGTCAAGGCCTCAATTGACAGCATGCTGAATGCAAGAAAAGAGACAAGGCAAATGTAGCATAATGGCAAGCAATGCTACTAAACCCATTAAGAAAAAAACAAACACGTTTGGCCCATGACCCAATGCCGCAGATAGTGTCCTAATTAGATTGTTCTCGAGCAGGGAAGCACAACAGTACTCAATATGAGTGATCAAGCTTCACTTTATTGTTGTACACATAGGGTTTATATAGGTTTCCAATACACGTGTTTGCTTACTATTGGTGCACAACGTTGGCTGCTAGGTGGGCTGCTTAGCCTTAACCAATTGTCAATGCTCAGTCAGCATTCACCCCTGTGCTGCTAAGCCAGTTTACTTGTCAGCCCCCCCCACATCCACAGAGCACAGCTGCAGATGTGGGCCTGCTGTTTACATGCTGCCCCAAGGACATTGTGACTCCTATCTAACTCCTAGTATTTTCTCATGGGTATGCACTCTGTGCCGCTGCACCAGCTATGCTCGTACATATTCTCATGGCTGCCCTGCTCTTGCAGCCATTCCCCAACAACCCAAGTTTCTGCAACCTGGAAAAGAATCCCTGAGGGTCCCATTCTGTGTTTACCTGTAACTGGTTAGAAAAAATCTTCAACTTCTGTATTCTCTGATATACTGATTTTGAATGATCACTAAAATTTGTACAACAGATGTGTTCAGAGTGCTCACAACCATGCCGTTGGACTAATAGAAAATGAATGGTTGCACAACTTTGAAAAGTTGCATGTTGGATACAGTATTAGTGGGTAAGCCTGCTAGAGTATCAATAGGGGCATTACTTTCCTTAGCTGGCTAACATCCTAACTTGGTGAGTGTGGCTAAAGCTGAGCAATACTGTTTCAAGATACATTTGGATATGAGACACGATGTCTCATGAGCAGAGAGACAAGCAAACTATGCATTCAGAGCAGCACAGAGGGTTATGAGTTTTAGTCAACATAGGCACACGCACACACAGGCATCCATTTTAGATAATTCCGTAAGTGGGAAGCAGAAACTCCCTAAGCTAGTACATTATTACTTATTGACCCTTGAGAGATGGCAAACCACCGAAAGGAAAAAGGAGCATGCTGGCAGTGAATGCGATAGGCAGTGCCAGCAGGGTGTCCCCTGCCTCAAAGGGCACTTTTCCTCTCTCATCCATCACAGATTCTCTCCTGCTTTTATTCTTCTCAGGGTCTGAAGGTTTTTTTTCCATTTAGACACCGCATCCGCATGACCAGTGCGTGATAAAGAGCCCAACTGAAACACCTGCTTGCAAAACAAAATAAACTACCAAGATTAGCTCTTTCTACGAAACAAAATATTTGCAGCTATAGCCACAAATATCAGTTCCCTTAAAATTGTCAGAATACTTTGTTTCATTCCAAGATCATTCTTCAGTGAGGGGCCTGACATAGATGCCAATTGAAGGGATTAGTGAACTAAAAAATCTGTTGGGCAGTATTTCATAATCCTATATCAGAATAATATGTTGAATCAAATTAGGATAGCGTGTGCCTTTGTCTCAAGTGATGCATGGTCATATTTTTAAAATCCTGATTAGTGGGATGATAGAGAGTTAATCATTCTATAATACAGGGTCATCCCTTTGCCTGGGATTGCTTTCCAGGTTTTGTCTTCGCAAATTAAGAAAAAGCTGATTGATAGGCTAATAGCATCATAACCAAACATTACTAATACACTAATGGAGCTATTCCTGTAGATTCCAGCACTGGTAACATCAAATCCTGTTCAGTTCACTTTCAATCTACTACTAAAATAGAAGAAACACACAGCAACCTAAATAATATTTAATAATTCTAATTCTTGAGACTGCATTGGTGACACAGGAAAATCACCCACTTAGTCATACCATTACTAGTGTTGTTATTAAAATACCATCCAGTGGGTAATGCATCTGTTTTTCATCACTCATTATGGCACCTATAAGTTATTTACAATACAACAAATTACAAAACAATACCAATAAGTAAGAAACACACAATCCCAGTCATTATAAAGGCTGGATGCTATTCTCTGCCTTGAGATGAGGCTGAACATATCGTGCTGGAACCCAAGTAGGGCCAGTCCCTGTGGAAACTCAAGCATATCCATTGCCCCAAGTTATCAGTGGTAAGGGATCTTCTCAATGTCCTGTGGCCATATTCTGAACGTTGACCGTTGGCTGTTCCTTGAGCACTGGGGACGCCCCAAAATGACAGTCTATTCGAGTTGTATCTGTATGATCACAATTCAAAAAATTCAGCACAAGCAAAGCCTTACATAATCTTTCTTGTGGTGTGTCTCCCGTATTCCCCCTTTTTTGTTTATTAAGAATAGATTTCAGCGTTAGATGAGTTTATGATAGTTTATCCAGTGGGAGAATGAGGAATGCCTGTAATATGCCTAACCCCCCATTCTTGGAGGAAAGTTCAAGTGGCTTTAGAAGTATAAGCAGGTCCATTATCTGTTTTTATAGTATGTGGGATCCTCATAGCAGCATAAGCAGATAACCGGTGTTTACAGACATCATGACTGTGTTCACCTGTATGTGCAGTGGCAAATATGTAGGAAGAATGAGTATCTATTGTTACATGTACAAATCTTAGACACCCAAATTCAAGAACATGAGTAAAATCTGTCTGCCACAGTTGAGGCGGTGCTGTGCCACGGGGATTTGTCCCAATTTGAGGCAAAGGGGCAATTGCCTGGCAGTCTGGGCATGTTAGAATAATGTTATGGTCTTGATCCACTGTCAGTTGGAATTGTTTTTGTAAGGATCTCCTATTCTGATGGAAAAATTGATGGGAGAGTCGCGCTTGCTGAAATAATTCTGGGGTAGCAAAGGCGACTGTGGCTTGATCAGCCTTACGGTTGCCCTCAGTTAAAGGACCAGGCAACGTAGTGTGTGATCGAATATGCATAATGAAATGAGGAAGAGTACGATGAGAGACGTAATGCAAAACATGCTTGAACTGTGCAAACAAAGCAGGCTTGTTAACTTCCTTGAGAAAAAATCCTTCAATTCGTTCAATGATACCTGTAACATACAAAGAGTAAGTTATTATATTAAGCTTTCGTTCTGAAAAAAATTGAAAAGCTCAAGCTACCACAGCGAGTTCTACAATTTGAGGTGATCCATCGACAATATGTACGTCTGACTGCCATTGTGTAGCAGTCGCACGCCAGAGAACCACTGCTTGGTGTGTCTTGCCAGAGCCATCTGTAAATACAGTAACAGCATTAGGTATTGGAACATGTGAAAGTAAAATATTAGTAGTAAGAGGCAGATCACTCAAATTATGCAGTAACTGATGTTTGGAGGGATGGGTTGAGGTTTGTCCAGTATAGTCTGCCATAGCAGTTTGTAAAGTGAGCGACTGCGCAAGCATCCTATCTAAAGCTTTTTTAGTAGTGGATATGTAGATGCAATCAAGGTCAAGAGCTCGTAAAATTTGTAGACAATGTCGACCTCGCTGTATTAGCATTGCAAACATTTCCACTCGTGATGTAATCGTTTTTGAAAATGTATGCGGTAAGAATATCCATTCGAGGATAATGAGAGGATCTTTTCTTGAGGTATCCCATTGACATAACAAGCTATATGGCTGATATGAATTTGATATTATTATACGAGATACTGGAAGTGATAAACAAACATGATGGCTATATCGATGTTGCAATGATGTTGTTACAGAGTCCAAGCATTGTAGCGCTTCTGGTGTTAATTGCCTTTTAGAGGTTAGATCTGGGTCTCCTTTGAGTAGATGGAATAGAGGGTGTAGCTCTTGAATAGTAATACTCAAAAGCAGTCGCGGCCAATTGATGGTTCCTAATAAATTTTGCAGATCATTTAATGTCTGTACGTGAGGTACTATTTTGAGGATTTGCAGCTGAATGGCATGAGATGTGATTTTCCATCCTAAATATTTCCATTGAGAACTAAGATGTACCTTTTCTTCTGCTATTGGTAATCCAACAGATTGGACTGCCTGCCAGACGAGCAGTAAAGCGTCCTTTAGATTCTCTTCTTGTTCTGCTGCTATTAATATATCGTCCATGGAATGATAAATAAGGATATGAGATCTAGCTTTTCGTACTGGTTGGAATGCATTTGCTACTGTCAATTGGCATATTGTTGGACTGTTAAGCATTCCTTGTGGTAACACAGTGCAATGATACTGCTGAGCAGGGCTTTGTTGGTTGATGGAGGGCACTGAGAAAGCGAATCCTGGTGCGTCTTTTGAATGAAGTCGAATGGTAAAAAAAAGTCTTTTAGATCAATGACTGCTATAGGCCAATTCAAAGGTAACATTGAAGGGGAAGGAAGACCAGGCTGCAAAGCCCCCATGGGCTCAATTACTGCATTGACAGCACGTAGGTCCTGTAAAAGCCTCCACTTTCCACTCTTCTTGAGGATAACAAAGACTGGAGTATTCCAAGGGCTGGTAGTAGGCACTATGTGACCGGCAGCTAGCTGTTCTCGAACCAGCTCATGTAAATGCAGCAACTTTTCCTCTGTTAAGGGCCACTGATCTACCCAAATAGGTTGTTCTGTTTTCCAAGCTAGGGGTATAGGTTGCTGCTGATCAATGGCCCTTATTGAAAATTTGTCTGCAAAATCATGCCCCATTGACTTAAAAGTCAAGACACCACAAAGTACAGGGAACTGGCAAGATGTAAGGAGCAGCATAAGCGACCATCAGGCCCTTCAAAAGATAAAATTCAGACATTTTGTTTGGGCTGCTGCAAGGCTCCAACTCCTACAATTAGGGTCTTTTAGTGACCATTCAGAGGGCCATTCATTTGACTTAATGATGGTAACATCAGCTCTGTTATCCACTAGGCCTAAAAACTGTCAGCCATTTACTAAGCCTGGTAATAATGGTTTGTCTCTTGACACTTGTGTAGTCCATAGCATGGCAGGTTTGTCCGCGCTCCCAAATCCACCAGTTCAGTCCCCTGCACCAGGTTCAGCCATAGAATGAAAAGGGACTAATTGTGCTATTTATTGGCCTTTGGGAATAAAGCAGGGGGTGAGGGCACCCATGTCATTATTTTAATCTCCCCAGTGTGGTCAGCATCTATAACTCTTGGTAAAACAAAAAGTCCCATCTGTGTAACAGAAGAACGTCCTAACAGAAGGGAGCTACACCTGTCCCTAAGGGGGCCCATTACAACTGTTGGAATGAGAGTCATGGTGCTATCAGTCAGCGTCACTGACTGGGCAGTGGCCAAATCCACTCCTGCGCTGCCAGCAGTGGCTGGTCTGGTTCGGGGCTGCATTTGTTTGGAGGGTGTCTCCCTCAATTTAGAGGGTGTCCCGTTCAGTTTGATGGGTGTCGAGTTTGGATTCAAGGGAGTCTTGCTCAGATTCGAAGGCATCTCGTCGAGACTGGAGATTCTTTCTCTCAGCTCGGAGATCTTCCCTTTCGGCTTGGAGACTTTCTTTCTCAGCTCCTGCACTGCCAGCGGTGGCTGGTCTGAGTGAGCTGGCCAGGCAGTGGCCTGCCGGTTCGGGACCATATTTGTTGTCATAGTGCATGGTCTCGTGCTCTTCTTCCCATTTCCTGGCAGATCACAGTGCTGCGCAGCAACAGGGAGTTTAGATTGGCATTCTCTTGCCCAGTGTAGCTCCCACACCAGGGACAGGGTCGAGCTGGAAAAGCAGAAGCATTTTTATTTGCTTGCTTAGGCTTTTTACAGTCCCTTTGTACATGACCGAGTTCCCCACAATTGTAACACTTCATTTTTTGAGCTGCCCCTGCATGTCTGCTAGCATGGCCATTTTATGACTTTCCATGCCTACATCTTGATAGGCTTTAATCATGTCCGTAATGGATGGATCTGCATTCTTTAAGGACCTTTTTAAACCTTTCGACAGTCCGCATTTGCGTTTTCTATTGCTAATTGCTTAAGCAAAACATCCCGGGCAGCTTGATTTTCCATTTATCTCTCTAGTTTATTTAGTAAATGGTCAAGAAATTTAACGTAGGGCTCGGCAGCCTCCTGTTTAATTGATGTAAATGAGGAATTAGACAAACTAGTATCAGGTACCCGACGGATAGCATGCAACACTTGTTCAAAGCATTGCCTATCCATCTGTGCCCGAGCCTGAGGTCTTGCCCGGACCCCCTCCCCCATGAGTTCCTCCATGCCAATATGATTTAAGTTATTCAAATTATTCATAGCCTGGATGGTAGCCCCTTCTCAGTATTCAGTCATAAACACAGTGTATTGCATGGGAGACAGGACTGTTCGTAACAAAATTTTCCAATTGTGAGGGGTCATAACATAACTGTCACCAATTGCAACCAAAAGATTATATGTAAAGGCAGACTGGATTCCATAGTTTCTCACCGAATTCCTTAGCTCCTTCATCACCTCATAAGGCAGGGATTCCCACTGGGGGGGGGGGGGGCCGATTTGCATGATACAACACAGGAAAGGCTTGCAACTTATCAGCAACACCCCGCAATATTGCTTCTTCTCTGCACTGCTCTAAAGCACCGTAGTACACTGTAGAAGAATTTTCCTTCCCCGCCCCCTTCAAATTATCATCAATAGGGAAAATGCTCGATTTGTCTTCCAGATCTACTGGACCAGGATCAAAAAGATCCTCTGGTTCCGGTCCGTCCTTGTCTTTAACCAAGAAACACGCAGGCAGCAGAGATGCGGCAGCAAGCGACATGGGTGGGGCAGAGGTAGGCAACGGGCGCAGTGAGTGACGTGGGCGGGGCAGAGGGCGGTAGCGTCATGGCAAGCGATGTGGGCACAGCGGAGGGTGGAGTGTGGGGATGGGTCGCAATTTTTCTTCTACCCAGCCGGAAGAGGGATTGGAGCCGCGGATCATGTCTGGGCAGGAGCTGCTTCGTGCGCCGAGGGGCAGCAGTGGGGATGGGGGGAGGGCAATGGGGAACAGTTGGTAGAAATCCTTCCTTGTTGAATTTGTTTAAGGCCTTCCATTATTTGGCACCAAACATGTAAAAGCCGTTCTGTCTTTAGTAATAGAAGCCTCCCAGAGTTTTGTGCCAATTTTGTCCCAAAGTTCTCCATCAAGAGAGAACCCCGTTCAGGGATATTTTTGCTTATCCATTTAAGAGAAGCAGTGTCAACCCTTCATTGCCAGTTGTTTTGTTCCCACTGCTGTAACCACCCCCATAAGGCTTTTGCCACCATACAAGAGTCAGTATGAAGCATTGGCCACCTCTCTTGGTCAGCAACATCTAAGGCCAGTTGGACAGCCTTTACCTCTGCAAATTGGCTGGATTCTCCTTTCCCTTCAGTGGCCTCTGCAACTTGTCGTGTGGGGCTCCACACAGTGGCTTTCCATCTGCTGTTCCACAAAACAGCTTTCCACAATATGACACGATCCATCAGTGAGCAGGGAAAATTTCTTTTCATTTTCTAGTAGTTCATTGTATGGTGGGGCCTCTTTAGGATGTGATACCTCTTCTCTTAGTGGTGTTCCAAACTTTTGACCTTCAGGACAGTCCATGATCACGTCTAAGATTCCTGGAAGACTGAGGTTCCCCATCCACGCTTGTGTAATCAACAAAATCCACTTACTCCAAGTGGCACCATTAGCATGATGGGTGGAGGGAACCTTTCGTATAAAAAGCTTTGTTTCAGTACCGATTACTTCGGAAGCAGCCTGAACCCCCTCATATATGGCTAAGATCTCCTTTTCAGTTGCAGTGTAGCCCTCTTTGGACCCTCTGTACGCTCGACTCCAAAATCCCAGGGGTCAGCCTCGGGTCTCTCCTGAGGCTCTTTGCCACAGACTCCAAGTGGGATCTTTGTCTCCAGCAGCAGTGTAGAGGATGTTCTTTACATCCTGCCCCGTCTGTACTGGCCCCAGGGCCACGGCACGGGCTATCTCCTGTTTAATCTGTTCAAAAGCCTGGTGCTGTTCAGGGCCTCATGTAAAATCATTCTTCTTCCGCGTCACCTGATAAAGGGGGCTTATGATGAGGCTGTAGTTTGGAACGTGCATTCTCCAAAAGCCTACTACACCCAGAAAAGATTGTGTCTCTTTCTTATTAGTGGGTGGAGACATAGCAGTGATTTTGTCAATCACATCTGTTGGGATTTGACAGTGTCCATCTTGCCACTTTATACCTAGGAACTGAATCTCCTGGGCAGGTCCTTGCACTTTGCTTTGCTTAATAGCAAAAACAACTTGCAGAAAAATTTGCATTATTTGATCTCCTTTCTCAAAATCTTCCTCTGCTGTTTCGCCCCACACAACAATATCATCAATATACTGCAGGTGCTCAGGAGCACTGCCTTGTTCCAATACAATTTGGATAAACCTATGGCAAATGGTTGGGCTGTGTTTCCATCCTTGGGGCAAACGGTTCCAAGTATACTGAACGCCCCTCCAGGTGGAAGCAAACTGTGGCCTACATTCTGTGGCCAAAGGAATGGAAAAGAAGGCGTTAGCAATGTCAGTGGTGACATACCACTTGGCTGCTTTTGACTCCAGTTCATACTGGAGTTCTAACATGTCTGGCACAGCAGCACTCA
>NW_011190716.1:46397-48719 GCF_000146605.3 Meleagris gallopavo | reverse complement strand
TGGCCTCTGCAACTTGTCGTGTGGGGCTCCACACAGTGGCTTTCCATCTGCTGTTCCACAAAACAGCTTTCCACAATATGACACGATCCATCAGTGAGCAGGGAAAATTTCTTTTCATTTTCTAGTAGTTCATTGTATGGTGGGGCCTCTTTAGGATGTGATACCTCTTCTCTTAGTGGTGTTCCAAACTTTTGACCTTCAGGACAGTCCATGATCACGTCTAAGATTCCTGGAAGACTGAGGTTCCCCATCCACGCTTGTGTAATCAACAAAATCCACTTACGCCAAGTGGCACCATTAGCGTGATGGGTGGAGGGAACCTTTCGTATAAAAAGCTTTGTTTCAGTACCGATTACTTCGGAAGCAGCCTGAACCCCCTCATACATGCATCACTGAGTGGGGGTGTGATTTCATTCAGGCCACAGTACTCTACTGTCAGCCTCCATTCTCCACTTTGTGCACTGGCCATATGGGGCTGTTAAAAGGGGAGTGAGTTTTGCTGATCACTCCCTGACTTTCTAGTTGACTAATTAACTTACGAATGGGGAGCAAGGAATCCCTGTTGGTGTGGTACTGCTGTCTGTGCACTGTTTTTGTAGCAATCGTTACCTGCTGCTCTTTTATTGGTAGCAACCCCACAACAGACACATCTTCTGACAGGCCAGGCAAAACAGACAGCTGCTTAATGTTGTCTGTGTCTACAGCAGCTATTCCAAAGGCCCATCGATACCCCTTAGGATCCTTGAAATGCCCACTTCTGAGGTAATCGATACCTAATATACATGCAGCCCCTGTGCCAGTCAAATTAGGATGTTTTTGCCAGTCTTTACCAGTGAGGCCTATTTCGGCCTCCAACACAGTCAATTCTTGACAGCCCCAGTCATTCCAGAAATATGGATTGATTCTGTCCCTTCATGACTTGAGGGCATTAGAGTGCACTGTGCACCGGTGTCCACCAGTGCCTTATATTTTTGTGTTTCTGATGTGCCAGGCCATCGAATCCACACAGTTCAATAAACTCTATTATCCCTTTCCCCCCCTGGGAGAGGGCAGGGCCCCTCTATTCATTACCTGTAGTAACTGGAGCAATTGCACTGGTGATTGATCTGTTTTGTAATTCTCTCACCTGTGCTCGTAGTACAGAAGTAGCTTGGTCATGCCACTGCCTCATGTCTTCTCCATGGTCACGTAGGTAACGCCACAAGTCAATACGTGATGTAGTAGCAAGTTTCTTGCTAGAGCAGGAAAGCGTTTGCCTTTAATATCTGAGATTTTTGATGATGCAGGTGAGGAGGAGCGTTCATCATCTTTAGTTAGTTTGATCAGCTCCTTCAGTAGACTCCTTTGATCATTCTTATCTTTATCAACTGCTTCTGATACTACTACAGCTTCATCCCAATTAATCAGTAGAGACAATAGCTCTTGCACTTCATTCAGTCTATACGTTACTTGTGAGGTGGTGAAGTGGAAGCATGAGTTGGGGCTAGCTCTAGTTCATAGTTTTGAAGTGTAAGAATCAATCCAAAAACTTCTGAGTCTTCTCTGTTGGTCCTCGTATCTTTGAAACATTGCTGCTAGTGTACCAGCGTACCTTTCTGGTGCTGTTCTTGTGAGTTTACGCCATATGTCAGGTGTCATCCTCACTCTCTCAGGATCATAGTTTTGGCGTGAATTATTAGAAACAAAATTAGGGTCATACAACATTTCCACCATGGCTATTTCCCTCAAATACTGGATACCTTTTACAATTGTATCCCACGTTTTCATCACAGGCTTCAGATTATCTTTGAAAGGATGCCTCTCCTTCATGGCTACTAACAATCATTCCCAGAGGGTGGCAGCCCCATCCAAACATCTACTAATCCCTCTGTCAATAGATGAGTCTCTTGGCAATGCCTCCTAGTTGGCGAGTTTCGTTACCATCTAGAGACAAGCTACTGGTCCCGCTGTCCCAACAGTAAAGCAACCAGGTAACAATAGTTTCGTTCGGGCCTTGTGTAAACTCCTTTCTTGAGCCTTGGATTTCAGTCAACTTCAGAGGTTGACAAACAGTAGTAATAGAGAATCCCTCTTCATCACTCTCCTCTCCATGTCTCTTAGTTTTTCCTGTTGCCTTTCTTGATGATGATGGTTCTGAGGAGGGCCCCTTGCCTGGATCTTCCTCTACCTCCTCCTCCGCTTCTTCTTTTTTCCATTCTAGATGTGAGGACACTCGTTTCCATTTCTTGCCTTCCACAGGGGCAACTGACATTGTTACTGGTGTCTCCTGTGCCTGATCAGATTTATCTTGGAGACTTCCCCCTTCGGTTGAACCTCAGCTCG
>NW_011190716.1:37854-46377 GCF_000146605.3 Meleagris gallopavo | reverse complement strand
TTGGCTGCTTTTGACTCCATCATACTGGAGTTCTAACATGTCTGGCACAGCAGCACTCAGTGGAGTTGTGACTTCGTTCAGGCCATGGTAGTCTACCGTCAGCCTCCATTCTCCACTGGCTTAACGTTCTGGCCATATGGGGCTGTTAAAAGGTGAGTGAGTTTTCCTCAGTTTACATATTTATCTCATATTAGCATTGATTTGTTGTCATATGCATAGTGGAAAAAGGTCTTTTACTGGTATGAGGACAGCCTAACAGTTTCTTTTAAACTTTGCTGTTTCTTTCCTGTTTAGTCTCTCCTCTTAGAGGACCTCTGTGGATTTCTCCAGACTTTCTCCCGTTCTCTAATTAAATACAGAATAGAAGTCACTTGCTGATACAAAGCTGCTTGCAGATGAACACAGATTTAACAGGAACTGGGAGCAGTGGTGCCTGGGTAGTTGCTTCTATATCAGTTCAGGCAGATCTGTATACACCCTCTGCAAAGATTAATCTGTAAATCTGTAACATATATTAGGAAGTCTGGTGGAGGCATTTGAGAAAGAAACATCTATCAAAAAAAAAAAGATCAGATTTGCTCAAAAAAAAAAAAGATCATGTTGCCTGAAAATTTCAGAGTATATACATACTACTGTTCCTATCCTCTAAGTTCTATAAAGGACAGTCCAGAAGTACAGCTGAATATGTGTTAATCTGAACCTAGTGAATTTAATATAAGTGACATTTTTCTTCATAGAATCATTTGAGTTGCAAGGAACTCTTAAAGGTCATCTAGTCCAACTCCTGTGCACTGAACAGGGACACCTACAGCTACATCAGGCTGCTCAGAGCCCCCTCCAGCCTGGCCTTGAATGTCTCCAAGGATGGAGTATCCACCACATCACTGAGCAACCTGTTCCAGTGCGTCACCACTCTTACTGTAAAAAACTTTCCTTATATCCAACCTAAATCTCCCCTCTTTTAGTTTGAAACCATTTCTCCTTGTCCTATCAGAACAGACCCTGCTGAAGAGTCTGTCCCATTCTTTCTTATAGCCCCCTTTTAGATACTGAAAGGCCACTATCAAGTCTACCCAGAGTCTTCTTTTCTCCAGGCTGAACAGCGCCAGCTCTCAGCCTGTCCTTGTAGGGAGGTGTTTCATCGCTTGGACAATTTTTGTGGCCCTCCTCTGGACATGCTCCAACAGGTCCAGGTCTCTCCTCTACTGAGTACTCCACATCTGGACACAATACTCCAGGTGAGGTCTCACTAGCACAGAGTAGAGGGGCAGGATCACTTCCCTCAACCTGCTGGCCACACTTCTTTTGATGCAGCCCAGGATACGGTTGGCTTTCTGCGAGGGCACATTGCTGACTCATGTCCAGCTTGCCATCCACCAGTACTCCAAGGTCCATTTCAACAGGCCTATGTTCAGTTCTTTAATTCCCCATCTTGTATTGGTAATGGGGGTTGCTGTGACCCAGGTGCAAGACCATACACTTGGCTTTGTTGAACCTCATGAGGTTCTGCTGGGCCCTCTGCTCAAGCCTGTCTAGGTCTCTCTGGATGGCATCCTGTCCCTCGGGTGTGTAGGCCACACCACACACTTGTCACTGATCTTAATTCAGATATTGAGCCACTGACCACCACTCTGAGTACAATCCTGCAACCAGTTCCTGTTTATCAAACAGTTCACCCCCCAAATCCATATCTTTCCAATTTGGAGATAAGGATGTTATAGAGGATTATATCAAAGGTCTTACTGAAGTTCAGATAGATGGCATCAGTGGCTCTTCCCTTGTCCATTGATGCAGTTAGACCATCATAGAAGGCCACTAGGTTGGTCAGGCAGGACTTGCCCCTGGTGAAGCCTTGCTGGTTGTCTCATATCACTTACCTGTCTTCCATGTGCTTTATCATAGCTTCCAGGAGCATCTGCTCTGTGATCTTCCTCGGCACAGAGGTGAGGCTGACAGGTCAATAGTTACCTGGGTCATCCTTTCTACCTTTCTTCAAAATGGGTGTGATGTTACCTTTTTTCCAGTCACCAGGGACTGACTGCCATGACTTTTCAAATATTACTGAGAGTGGCTTGACAATTGCATCAGCCAATTTCCTCAGGACTTTGGGATGCATGTCATTGGGACCCATAAACTTATGGATGTTCAGGTTCATCAGGTGGTGGCAAACCTGATCTGCGTTTACGGTGGGAGGGAGAATGTTGCCCCATACCCCACCTTCCAAACCATCTGTGAGACAGGTTTGTGAACAGCAGTTGCTTGTGACATCTGAGGCAAAAATGTTGTTGAGTACCTCAGCCTTCTCCTTGCCCATTGTTAGTAGCCTGCCTATATTGCTCACTAGGTTGGGTACGCTATCCTGGACTTTGCTTTTCTGGCTTACGAACCTTTAACAGCCTTTCTTGTTCTTTTTGGCATCCCTAGCCAAGTTCAGTTCATGCTGGGCCTTGGCTTTCCTGACCCCATCCCTACACAGCCTAACAGCCTTCTTATACTCTTCCCACAGTACCTGTCCTTGATTCCACTGCCTGTGCATGTTCTTCTTGCTCTTCAGGTACTAGTTCAGCCACACTGGTCTCTTGCCTTCCTTTCCTGACTTGCTACACCTGGGGATGGAGAGCTCTTGCACCTTTAAGAAAGCTTTTCTTAAAGATCTGCCAGATCTACTCTACTTCCTTGTCCTTGAGGACATATTCCCAGGGGGTTTTGTTGACTAACTCCCTGAAGAGCTGGAAGTTGACTTTCCTAAAATGTAGCATCCTGATTTTACACTGTCTGTCTGATATCCTTCAGTAGTGTGAACTCCACCATTGCATGGTCACTACAGCCCAAGCAGCCTCTAATCCTGATGTCACCAATCAGTTCACTTGTGTTGGTGAGCAACACATCCAGTATTGCATCCTCCTTGGTGGGGCTGTATATTACTTGGGTCAGGAAGTTATCCTTGCTGCATTCTAGGAGCCTCCCGGATTGCCTGCAGCTCACCATGCTACTTTTCCAGCAGATGCCAGGGTGGTAGAGGTCACCCAGAAGGACGAGAGCCTGTGATTATGATGCCTCCTATAGCTGGAGGAAGAAGACTTCATCAGCAGGTTCCACTTGATCAGGTGGCCTGTGGTAGACAACAAACACAATGCTCCCTTTGTTGCCTTGATCTCTAACTCTCACCCATAGGCTTTTGACTTGCTCTTGGCCATTCTTCAGGGACAGCTCTTCACACTCTATTCCTTTCTTGATGTAAAAGGGAATGCCTCCTTCCCTTTTTCCTCGCCTGTCCCTTCCAAACAGTTTGTAGATGTCAGTACCCACATTCCAGTCATGAAAATCATCTCACCAGGTTTTGGTGATGGCAATTATGTTATGGTTTTCTAGTAGCACAGTGGCTTCAAACTCCTCCTGTTTGTTTCCCCAGCTGAGTGCGTTGGTGTAGAGGCACTTGAGCTGGGCAGCCAGCCTTGTCAACTTCTTGGAGGATAACTCCGTAATTCCTTTGAAGTATTTACCTTTAGTCTCCCTTCATCATCATAAGATTTCAAGTGTGCAGCAGGTTGAGGACTCCCACTAGCACCTTATTCCTCTAGCCTAGCTATGCTGTCCCACACCTTATCATGGGCAGGCTCATTATCACTCCCCTCCCCTTTTGAACCTAGTTTAAAGCCCTGCCTATGAGCCTTGCTAGCTTTTCCCAAAGGACCCTCTTCCCCCTTTGAAAAAGGCAAACCTCATCTGGTGCCTGCAGGCCTGGTGCCATGTAGGTCACTCCACTGTCAAAAAACACAAACTTTTGATGGTGGCACCAGCCACAAAGCCAGGTGTTTATAATAAGGATCTTTCCATTTCTTTCAATGTCCTTACACCATACAGGAAGCAGAGAAGAGATGATTTGTACCCTCAGTTCTTTCAGCTGATGTCCCAAGGCCCTGAAGTACTTTTTGATGGCCTTTGAACTGTGTGTAGCTGCTTCATCACTCCCCACATGGAAAAGCTATAATGAGTAATAATCTTTTGTCTATACCAGGCTCAGCAGTTTCCTAGTCATGTCCTTCACCTGAGCCCCAGGGAGACAGCCAACTTCTTTATGAAGAACATCTGCCCAGCATATTGGTGTTTCAGGGTACGTTTGGATCTGAGAGACAGGATATCTCAGGAGCAGAGGCAAGCGAACTATGCACTCAGAGCAGCACAGAGGGTTAGGAATTTTATTCAACATACACACAAACACATGCAAAGGCATCCATTTTGGATAATCTTAGTAAGTAGCAAGCAGAAACTCCCTAAACAAGCGCATCATTACTTACCGACCCTTGAGAGAGGACGAACCGCCAAATAGGAGAAATAAGGAACATGCCAGCAGTGGATTTGATAGGTAGTGCCAGCAGGGCATCCCCTGCTTCGAAGGGCACTTTTCTCCCCCGCCACAGCCTCTCTCCTGCTTTTATTCTCCACAGTGTCTGCAGGGTTTTTTCCACTTGCACGCTATACCCACATGGCCAATGCATGATACTGAGCCCAAGTGGAACACCTGCTTGCAAAACAAGTCCTTGCAAAAACAGCATAAACTACCAAAGTCAGCTCTCTCTACAAAACAAGATACTTGCAGCTACAGCCACAAATATCAGTTCCCTTAAAAGTGCCAGAATACTTTGTTCCATCCGAGGATCATTCTTCAGTCAGGGGTCTTTAGGTCCCCGACACAGTTATCAACATTGTTTTTCTCCTAAAACCAAAATATTGCATCATACCAGACACTACGAAGAAAACCAACTCTATCCCAATTGATACTAAGTCAATATCCACCCCTTAATCCATACCATTTACATCATGCTCAGGTCTGATAATTTCTACACATCCTAACTAATCACCATCACCTTTTTTTTTTTTAAAGCATATACACACGTATCATTCCCATAGTCTATGGGCCATCCATGTAAATTACCCATGGTATTCATTTAATTCAAAACTTTGGACTCCATCTGTTATACCAGTTCTTTAGTGCCAGACAGATAACAGAATAATAGAATAATAGAATGGCCTGGGTTGAAAAGGACCACAATGATCATCTAGTTTCAACCCCCCTGCTATGTGCAGGGTTGCCAACCACTAGACCAGGCTGCCCAGAGCCACATCCAGCCTGGCCTTGAATGCCTCCAGGGATGGGGCATCCACATTCTCCTTGGGCAACCTGTTCCAGTGTGTAACCACCCTCTGACTGAAAAACTTCCTCCTAGTATCTAACCTAAACCTCCCCTATCTCCGTTTAAAACCATTCCCCCTTCTCCTATCACTATCAACTCTTGTAAATAGCCGTTCCCTTCCCTGTTTATATGCTCCCTTCAAGTACTGGAAGGCCACAATGAGGTCTCCCCAGAGCCTTCTCTTTTCCAGACCAAACAAACCCAGTTCCCTCAACTTTTCTTCATAGGAGAGGTGCTCCAGCCCTCTGATCATCTTAGTGGCACTCCCCTGGACCCGCTCAACGAGCTCCACGTTCTTCCTGTGCTGGGGGCCCCAGGCCTGGATGCAGTACTCCAGATGGGGCCTCATGAGGGCTGAGTAGAGTGGGTCACTCACCTCCCTCTCCCTGCTGGCCACTCCTCTTTGAATGCAGCCCAGAACATAAATGGCCTTCTGGGCTGCAAGCACACGTTGCTGGCTCATGTCCAGCTTCTCATCCACCAAGACCAAGTCCTTCTCCTCAGAGTTGCTATCAAGGAGATCTTCCCCCAGTCTGTATAAATACCTGGGATTGCCCCGACCCAAGTACAGCACTCTGTACTTGGCCTTATTGTCACGGAGTTATTGTCAACGGTTTACGGGCTGGTTCAGTCCGGTTCCATGACTAGAAGGGCGGAGGGATCCGCAGATCCGCGCCCCCGGAAAAGGAAAATAGGGGACCCCGAAATAATTGAAAACAGCGGCACCAATCTGAGGTGAAACAAACTAATTTACTAAATATAGTATCAGCAGAATATAAGGAGAGAGAGAGAGTGTGTGTCTGGAAGGTGGATCGGCCTCACCACAACGCTGAGATGAGAAGTGCAGTCCAGTTGAGCCGATGAAGAAGCGCAGGCAGAGAAGTACAGACGGACAAACGCAGACGGAGAAGCGCAGACGGAGAAGCGTAGACGGAGAAGCGCAAGTGAAGAAGCGCAGGCAAAGAAGAGAACATCAGGTGACCTTGCCGGGAGTTATATCTCCTCGCTGACCGCAAAGTCCCCTGGGGAAATGCAGTTATTCTTCTCCTCCGGACAGGCACCCGGAACTTGAGCATCAGCAGTCAAACCCCCAGTGCATTACATGATGTTATGATGTGGAATACTGATAACCAAAAATCATGAAACCATGACAGTTATCTAGATCAATAAAATAAGAGAGACTCCCTCTTCATCACTCTCCTCTCCATGTCTCTTAGTTTTTCCTGTTGCCTTTCTTGATGATGATGGTTCTGAGGAGGGCCCCTTGCCTGGATCTTCCTCTACCTCCTCCTCCGCTTCTTCTTTTTTCCATTCTAGATGTGAGGACACTCGTTTCCATTTCTTGCCTTCCACAGGGGCAACTGACATTGTTACTGGTGTCTCCTGTGCCTGATCAGATTTATCTTGGAGACTTCCCCCTTCGGTTGAACCTCAGCTCGGAAACGCTCTCTCTCCAGAATAGTATTATATAGAGCGTGGTAAGCACAAGCCAAGCCCATGTAAGTCGTACCTCCTTAGATCTATGTAAGCCACACCATCCCTGACTCAAATACTGGCTTAGTTTCTCGGAATCCCACAGGTGTTCAAGAGTGAAATCCCACGACATTGCGGGTCCCCGTGCTTCTACGATTTTTCCTAAACCTCTCCATATTCCCTGCCAGTCAGCATTCTGTAGTTTTGGAGGAGACTTCTTCCACATAACGCAAATGGATAGAAATACATTCAGGGAGATTGATAACATGCACGTGAACATGAGAACGAACATGACCACTAACTCGGCATTCGAAACGCATGTGGCAAACTGAGAGGAAAGCCTGGAAACCGGTTTGAACACCGTGTTGTTTGTATAATTAGCTATTCCATCTGGGATGTAAGTGTCAAAATTCAAATCACACAACATTGCATATAAGTACCAGGCAGGTGTATCCATCAGTGCCCTTACTTGGTTATATATAAACACAATTCCACAACAAGAAATCATGATATTAATAATAGGCCAATAAGTCCCCAAGAACATAATAGCTTTTAATCTCTTATACAGCACTCCTAAAATAATGAGCGGTTTCATAGCTGGTAGCTGCTAAAAAGGAAAAAAAAAAAAAGCAAAAAAAAACCCCACTCAGTATAGTGTCCAGAGTTCGGCAGACTGCCCAGACTACAATCTAATCTATGAAGGTCAAAGTAGCAATGCTTTTGCAGTCCCTGGCTTAAAGAAATCCCTTTTTTTTTTTCTGCTAATGTTTAAAGCTTCAGTACACCCTCATTCTCCACCAAAAACTGTCATGGAGTTATCTAGATCAATCTATGCCTGTGACAGGGGGGCAGTAGGCCCGTGTGCCCCCTGGCCCCAAAAATGGAAAGGGAAAAAGGGAGGGGTAGGGAGATGGGAGCTGGGCTCAAAAAAAAACCCAAAACAAACAAACAAAAAAAAACAGTGGCAACAATCTCAGGAGAAAAACTTATTTTACTAACTATGATATTGGAATACAATATAACAAAATAAGGCAAGGTCTTACCTACAGGAATAACTTTTTCACCAATGAACCATTCAATTATGTTCATTAAGAACACCATTTTCAGTATAGTCTTTTTTAGGAGGAACTGCTTGGTTTTCCTAATGTACAAAAAGACAACAGCAGATAACCAGTTCTAAACTACTGTCTCACTCCGATTTATAGGAGGGAGATGAGGTTCTTTTAATATTATATACCCGGCGTGAGATTAAGAAACAACGGATTAAATGTTGGTCCGACCAGTTTATTATAATCCTAATCAGGGAGACGGGGAAGGGAAGGAGGGTGATAGAAAAGAGAGGAAAGAAGCAAGAATTGCGTAAAGCAGGGATAGTCACCACCAGGATCCAGCAGCGATCCCGTTGCACGACGTTTCGATGGTCCGAGGTAGAAGCAGCGGGGGGGGAGAGAAGCAGCGTGGCCAGCCTTGGGCAGAAAGCAGGTGGCAGAAGGAAGTTGGGGAGCCGATCCAGGAGGAAGCAGCAGGACTCGGGTGTCACGGAGTTAACGAGATCAATCTACACCCGTGACAGGGGGGCGGTAGACCCCTGCCCTCCCCTTCCCAGCCCACAAAATGGGAAGGAAGGGAGGAAACAAAAAACAGCGGCAACAATCTATGGAGGAAAACTTATTTTACTAATTATGATATCGGAATGCAAGATAACACAATATAATACAATCTGATTGAAATTGAGACTAATAAATCAAATAAAACAGGAGAGAGAGAGAGTTCCCGATACCGATTCAAACCTGAAAAGCTTGGAACGGCCAGGAAAGCACCCTCCAGCACCCACTGCCAGGCAGTAAGAGACCGC
>NW_011190716.1:33743-37834 GCF_000146605.3 Meleagris gallopavo | reverse complement strand
AAAAAAAAACAGTGGCAACAATCTCAGGAGAAAAACTTATTTTACTAACTATGATATTGGAATACAATATAACAAAATACAATACAATCTAATTGAAATTGCGGCTAGTAAATCAAATAAAATAAGAGAGAGAGAGAGTTTTCTGATACCAAAAAAGCCTACTTTGAACTGAAGGCGCATGGCTTGGAAGCACACTCACACCCTCTGCCAGGCAGCGAGTGAGAGAAGAGGAAGCTCCCATCTGAGAGCCATATCCTGTGACTTCCGTGATGTATCTTCCTCTCTGACCGTGAGTTCCCCTGGGACATGTTCTTCTTCTCTTTTGAGAACCAGGTATCTGGAAAGTTGTCAGTCCATGAAACTGGAGTATTAACTCTTTAATTACCTTTGCTCCACATGATGTCATGATGTGGAATACCAGTAGCAAAATTACAAAACCGTGGCACCTTATTGAACCTCATTAGGTTTTCATGGGCCCACTTCTCCAGCCTGTCCAGGTCCCTCTGGATGGCTTCCCTTCCTTCCAATGTATCGACTGCACTGCTCAGCTTGGTGTCATCTGCAAACTTGCTGAGGGTGCACTCGATACTATCGTCTATGTCGTTGATGAAAATGTTGAAGAGCACCAGTCCCAAGACCGACCCCTGAGTGACACCACTTGTGACCAGCCTCCACCCTGACACAGAACCATTAATCACAATCCTTTGGGTGTGTCCAGCCAACCAATTCCTAATCCATCAAACAGTCCATCCTTCAAATCCATACCTCTCCAATTTAGAGAGAAGGATGTGGTGAGGGGCCACGTCAAAGGCTTTGAAGAAGTCCAGATAGATGGCATCTGTCACCCTTCCTCTGTCCACCAATGCCGTCACTATCACAGAAGGTGACCAGATAGGTCAGCCCTTGGTGAGGCCGTGCTGGCTGTCTTGAATCACCTCTTTGTCTCATATGTGCCTTAACATAGCTTCTAGGACCAGGAAGTTATCCTCAACAGACTCCAGGAATCTTCTGGATTGTCTGCCACCTGCCGTGCTGCTATCCCAGCAGATATCCGGGTGGTTGAAATCCCCCATCAGGACAAGAGCCCGCGAGCACACTTCCTGCAGCTGAAGCAAGAAGGCCTCATCAACAGACTCCCCCTGATCAGGTGGCCTGTAGCAGACCCCAACTACTAGATGCCTTTTACTGGACTGATCCTTGGTTTTAATTCACAAGCTCTCAACCTGATCATGGACGTTTCTCAGACACAGCTCTTTGCAATCTATCCACTTTCTAACATAGAGGGCAACTCCCTCACCCCTTCTACCCTGTCTGTCCCTTCTGAAAAGCCTGTAGCCCTCTATCAGTGTTCTAGACAAGGGATTCATCCCACCATGTTTCCATGATAGCAATTAGGTCATACTTTCCCAATTGTGCCACTAACTCCTCCTGTTTATTTCCCATGCTGCATGAGATGATTCATGGTGTTGGGTTACTGCATGTTGAAGCTAGTTATGTTTTCATCAGAATTTGTTCATCTTTAAACTGGGTAGTTCTTACTTTAATGCTGTTAACAAGGCGTATAACAACCGTAATATGATGACATGCACTATTACGTAGCTATTAACAACATACAATTTAAATTATTGACTGTTCTCATACAGCATCAAATCACATTCAGGTACACAAAGGTGCACAATCCCCTTCCTTCTGCATTACTCACCAAGTACACCTAGGTCCTTTAGCAAAAGATGTCCCATGACTAGGTTTGCCTTTGCCTGAGGCAGGAATACCCTAGACTGTCTTTAACCATTATGTTCTTTATGTGCAACACAGGGACTTAATCCCCTTCTACAGTATGTAAGAGATTTGATTGATCAGGACCCACTCAATTGGCAGGTCCTTGAATGTTGACTAACCAGGTGACTTTTTAAAATGTGTGTTCCAGTGTTTGAATGCCCCAGCACCCATTGCTCTCAATGTAGTCTTAAACAGTCCACTCTGTTGTTTGATTTTTCCAGAGGCTGGTACGTGAGAGGGGATGTGGTATTTCCACTCAGTGCCATGCTTCAATGGTGATTACTTCCGCAATTGTATGCACATGATATTTGCCATGGTGAGTTTGTGGGAGTGTGTGTCAACGGTTTACGGGCTGGTTCGGCCCGGTTCCGTGACTAGAAGGGCGGAGGGATCCGCGGATCCGCGCCCCCGGAAAAAAAAGAAAATAAGGGACCCCGAAATAATTGAAAACAGTGGCAACAATCTGAGGTAAAACAAAGTAATTTACTAAATATGGTATCAACAGAATTTTATAAGGAGAGAGAATGTGAAATTGATGGTGGATCGGCCTTACCACAACGCTGAGATGAGAAGCGCAGGCAGAGAAGCGCAGGCGAGAAGCGCAGGCAGAGAAGCGCAGGCAGAGAAGCGCAAGCGAAGCAGCGCAGGCAAAGAAGAGAGCATCAGGTGACCTTGCCGGGAATTATATCTCCTCACTGACCGCAAAGCCCCCTGGGGAAACGTAGCTGCTCTTCTCCTCTGGACAGGCACCCGGAACTTGAGCATCAGCAGTCAAACCCCCAGTGCATTGCATGATGTTATGATGTGGAATACCGATAATGAAAAATCATGAAACCATGACAGTGTGATATAATCCACCTGCTAGGCCTCCCCATATTTATATTTCAGCCATCATCCTCTGTACCAAAGAGGCTTTGTCTACATGTCTTGCTTAATTACATAATATGTTTCACGTTTATGGATAACTGGTGCGAAAGTGTTCATGGTCAAGTCCATCACTTGATCCCAAGCCCATCTACACATTGCATCTCTTACTTGATGGTCTGAAGTGTTATGGGCCCACCAAGATAGAAATAATTCACCCTGAAGTTTCCAGTCCAGATCTACCTGAGACATTTCAATCCTAGTGACCCTGCTGGTTGTTTTGATTTTCTTCAGTGGCAAGAATCTTGAGTACATGCACATCTATATGGCATACTTTTACAACCATGTGTCACAGTTTGAAGAGTTACTATCATGCGACAGCTGACTCCTATGCCCCTCCCTCGCCCCACAATTTTCCTGGAAACTGGGCAGAGAGGGAGAAAAGTAAAAAGTTGATCAATTCAGATAAGGAGAGAACTAATTTAATAAGAAAAATGTGAGTTGTCACGGTTTTATGATTTTTGCTATCGATATTCCACATCATAACATCATGTAAAGCTTGGAGAATTAAAGAGTTAATACTCCAGTTCCATGGGCTGACAACTTTCAGGGTATCTGTTTCTCAGATGAGAAGAACTACATACCCCAGAGGACTTAGTGTTCAGAGGGGAAGATAAGACTCACAAGTTACAGGACTCTCTCACTCTCGCTGCCTGGCAGTGTGTGGGTGTGCACCCCAGCCATTTTGCCTTCAGTTTAGAGTAAGGCCTTTGGTTTCAGACACTCTCTCTCTCGTTTTATTTGATTTATTGCCCTCAATTGCAATTATATTGTATTATATTGTGTTATCTTGCATTCCAATACCATATTTAGTAAATTAACTTTCCTCCTCAGATCGTTGCCACTGTTCTGCTTTCAGGCCCAGCTCCCATCTCCCTAACCTTCCCCCTCTCCCTTTCCCTTTTTGGGTCGGTGGGCCTGTTGGCCTGCTGTTCCACTGTCACGGACAGATCTAGATAACTCTGTGACAAGAGTAATTTAGGATAATAAATCAAATGAATTAATGGGAAAAAAAATCTCCAAAATCATTCTGCACTTCACTCTCGGCTGACCAGTGTGGAAGAGTAAGTGGTACCGTAAATAGGTTGAACAGGAAACTCTCTAAGACTCACGTTGGAGTGTTAGAAAGCTGGCATTCTTTATTATCAGCACTGGATGCATGGAAGTATGATACACTCCTCCTATCACACATGTATTGCACAGATGATCTTCAGCATATATACATTTCAATGGTTTACAGGCCAATTCAGCCCAGTTCCGTGACTAATGGGGCAGGGGGACCCACAGACCCATGCCCTGGGAAAAGGACAAAGGGAGAAAAAAGGAAAGGATAGGGAGATGGGCCTAGAAACAAAACAGAGGCAACGATCTGAGGAGGAAAGTTAATT
>NW_011190716.1:31003-32741 GCF_000146605.3 Meleagris gallopavo | reverse complement strand
ATAAGGGACCCCGAAATAATTGAAAACAGTGGCAACAATCTGAGGTAAAACAAAGTAATTTACTAAATATGGTATCAACAGAATTTTATAAGGAGAGAGAATGTGAAATTGATGGTGGATCGGCCTTACCACAACGCTGAGATGAGAAGCGCAGGCAGAGAAGCGCAAGCGAAGCAGCGCAGGCAGAGAAGCGCAAGCGAAGCAGCGCAGGCAGAGAAGCGCAAGCGAAGCAGCGCAGGCAGAGAAGAGAGCATCAGGTGACCTTGCCGGGAGTTATATCTCCTCGCTGACCGCAAAGCCCCTGGGAACGTAGCTGCTCTTCTCCTCTGGACAGGCACCCGGAACTTGAGCATCAGCAGTCAACCCCAGTACCATTGCATGATGTTATGATGTGGAATACCGATAATGAAAATCATGAACCATGACATTCCACCCTTATTCCACATCACTACATCATGCTTAATATTATAAACACACGCACAAGGAATTACTGACTGCACTCCCTCAACATCAAGTTCCCTTGTGGTACACATTGAACATCCCCATTTTCCTGCATCACCCACCAAGTGGACCCAGGTCCCTGGGCAAAAACAGTTCCACGAAGAGGTTTGTCCTTCTCAGAGGCTGGAATAACCCAAACTGCCTTTCCCAACATATTCTTTACATGTACAACAGGGACTTTATCTCCCTCTATGGTATGTAGGGAGCTGGACTGGGTTGGACCACCACGATTGATAGATCCTCTGGTATTGACTAACCAGGTGGCTTCTGCCAAATGCTTCTCCCAGTGCTTAAATGTACCGCCTCCCATTGCTTTCAGCATAGTTTTTAACAACCCATTGTATCGTTCAATCTTACCTGAGGCTGGTGCATGGTAGGGAATATGGTAAATCCACTCAATGCCATGATCTTTGGCCCAAGTATTTACAAGAGAATTTTTAAAATGAGTCCCATTATCTGACTCAATTCTTTCTGGGGTACCATGTCGCCACAGAACTTGTGTCTCAAGACCTAGTATGGTATTTCGGGCGGTAGCATGGGGTACTGCATAGGTTTCAAGCCACCCAGTTGTTGCCTCCACCATGGTGAGCACATAACGCTTACCATTACGAGATCGTGGCAAGGTGATATAATCAACCTGCCATGCCTCCCCATATTTGTACTTTTGCCATCGCCCTTCCTCCCAGAGAGGTTTCATTCTCTTGGCTTGTTTAATTGTGGCACACGTGTCACAGTCATGAATGATTTGCGCAATAGCATCCATAGTTAAATCCACCCCTCGATCTCTAGCCCACTTATATGTCGCATCTCTCCCTTGATGGCCTGAGGTCTCATGGGCCCATCGGGCTAGAAATAATTCACCCTTGTTCTGCCAATCCAGATCTATTTGGGCCACCTCAATTCTGGCAGCTCTGTCTACCTGATGGTTATTTTGCTGCTCTTCAGTAGCCCTATTCTTGGGCACATGGGCATCTACGTGACGCACCTTTATAACCATATTCTTTATTCGGGCAGCAATATCTTTCCACAGGTCAGCAGCCCAAATAGGTTTACCCTTTCTTTGCCAGTTGTTTTGCTCCCACTGCTGTAACCACCCCCATAGAGCATTTGCCACCATCCACGAGTCAGTGTAAACATAAAGCATTGGCCACCTCTCCCGTTCAGCAACATCCAAGGCCAGTTGGACAGCCTTTACCTCTGCAAATTGGCTCGATTCTCCTTTTCCTTCAGTGGCCTC
>NW_011190716.1:14108-14656 GCF_000146605.3 Meleagris gallopavo | reverse complement strand
CTTACTATGGTGGAGGCAACAACTGGGTGGCTTGAAACATATGCAGTACCCCATGCTACCGCCCGAAATACCATATTAGGTCTTGAGAAACAAGTCCTGTGGCGACATGGTACCCCAGAAAGAATTGAGTCAGATAATGGGACTCATTTTAAAAATTCTCTTGTAAATACTTGGGCCAAAGATCATGGCATTGAGTGGATTTACCATATTCCCTACCATGCACCAGCCTCTGGTAAAATTGAACGATACAATGGGTTGTTAAAAACTATGCTGAAAGCAATGGGAAGCGGTACATTTAAACACTGGGAGAAGCATTTGGCAGAAGCCACCTGGTTAGTCAATACCAGAGGATCTATCAATCGTGATGGTCCTACCCAATCCAGCTCCCTACTTACTGTAGATGGAGATAAAGTCCCTGTAGTACATGTAAAGAACATGTTGGGAAAAGCAGTTTGGGTTCTTCCAGCTTCTGGAAAGGGCAACCCACTCCGTGGTACTGTTTTGCCCAGGGACCTGGGACCACTTGGTGGGTAATGCAAAAACGGGAT
>NW_011190716.1:1715-14088 GCF_000146605.3 Meleagris gallopavo | reverse complement strand
GAGGGGATAGTGGCCACCCTCAGCAAGTTTGCTGATGATACGAAGTTGGGAGGATTGGCTGACACGCCTGAAGGCTGTGCTGCCATTCAGCGAGACCTGGAACCAGGCTGGAGAGCTGGGCAGTAAGAAACCGGATGAGGTTCAACAAAAGCAAGCGTAGGGTCTTACACCTAGGGAGGAATAATTACATGCACCAATACAGGCTGGGGGATGAGCTGCTGGAGAGGAGCTCTGCAGAGAGGACCTGGGCGTCCTGGTGGACGACAGGTTGGCCATGAGCCAGCAGTGTGCCCTCGGTCGGACCAAAAAAGGCCAATGGCATTCTGGGATGCATTAAGAAGAGCGTGTCCAGCAGGTCGAGGGAGGTGATCCTCCCCCTCTACTCTGCCCTGGTAAGGCCTCATCTGGAGTACTGTGTCCAGTTCTGGGCTCCCCAGTACAAAAAGACAGGGATCTCTTGGAAAGAGTCCAGCGGAGGGCCACAAAGATGGTGAAGGGCCTGGAGCATCTCCCCTATGAAGAAAGGCTAAGTGGATTGGGTCTATTTAGCCTTGAGAAAAGACGACTGAGAGGGGACCTGATCCAGGTTTATAAATATCTGAGGTGTGGCGGCCATAGTGGTGAGGCCAGTCTCTTTTCAGTGGTACATGGAGACAGGACAAGGGGAAACGGACATAAGCTGCAGCATAGGAAGTTTCGCAATAATGTGCGTAAGAACTTCTTTACGGTGAGGGTGACGGAGCGCTGGAACAGGCTGCCCAGGGGGGTTGTGGAGTCTCCTTCTCTGGAGATATTCCAGTCTTGCCTGGACGCCTACCTGTGCGACCTGGTGTAGGGAACCTGCTTTGGCAGGGGGGTTGGTCTCGATGATCTCTAGAGGTCCCTTCCAACCCCTACAATTCTGTGATTCTGTGATTCTGTGGTTTCATTTCCCTTTTAAAATTTCTTAACTCTCCACTAGTGAGTGGGGCATTCACATACCCTATTCCTGTTAACATTGGAACTTCCCTGAGGGGGTACATAGGAGTGTTAGTAGAGTTAGTGGAGTTAGTTTTAGGAAAGGTAAAATTTATAATATCTCTTTTGCATTGTTCCAATTCTTTCTTAAGCTGGTGAAATTTTTCCTTTTTATGTTCAGCATTAGTCACAGAGCTCTGTTCAGGTGGGCTGTTAGGGGGGTGATCAAGGCCAACGTCCTCCACTCTGTCAGCTTTTCTCCTGCAATTACAGGACTTAGCTCAGGACCGGGATTGTAAGGGGGGGACGCTGTTCCACCGTAGGGACAGCTCCAGAGGAGGTAGGCTGTTTAAAGGGTCCCATCTATGGAATTTCTCTGTTCTTCCTTATCTACAGAATTTCATCTAGCCATGATGAATTGCTGCACTCCCTGAATCCAACAAGCAGCATATGCAGACTCTTCTGATAAAAAAGGCATTTTACTATTCACGTGCACGTTCAGAGCCTGACATACCCAATCTTCACAAGATCCATATCTCGTCCAAAAAACTGATTCCCCTAAACTTGCTTCTTTAGACCACACAACAATGCAATACCTAATTATTTTCTGTTTATCCTTATCTCTGGTTCTCGAATTTCTTTTCCAGTTTTTCAAAATATTTCCTAAAGGATTTATGGCAGGCACTGCTCCAGGGGCCCTCTCTCGATCCCCCACCTTGGAACTCTTATTCCCCATTTCTCTCAGCAACCTATGGTTACTGCAGAAACAACCCTTCTGCAGCATCGCACGTGCCCAATTCTTGGTTCTAGGAAATGAAATGTACCATCAAGCAACTCACTTTGCAAAACGTTCATATACAGCATAAGAGTCCCAGACCTCGACATCCAAGGCAATACTTAATCCACAAACGATTGCTCTTGCCTTGGTCTGTGCACAGAGTTGCCAGGAATTATCAGGTCAATCTCATGAAACCGCAGTGCCCGCTGTCCGTCCCTATCCCCCAGCTGTTCACAGATCTTGCCTCCTAAAAATAGCTTCGGGTCCGCAGCCAGCTCCGTGATGAATCTCCACCACTAACCCACAGGGCCGCAGAAATAAGAGCGGGGTGCACCATCCTGTGCTGTAGAGGCAGAGATCCACCACAGGTGACATTGGTTTCCCGGGTTTCGGCACCAAAATTTGTGAGAAACACTCAAAGTCAAAAATTTCAGGTTAGGCAAGGATCTTAGTGATAGCAGCAAAGTTTATTCGTTAATTGCAATAACGGGCGCACGCCCCCTACTGGCAAGGGAGAAATTGCGCACCGGTCATCAAAATTCATTTAGTTATATACTCTAAACCTGACGCAGGTAATGCTCTCTTGGCGCTTGCTCATTGGTTGAGCGTCTCAGGCTCACAAGTTCCCTGACGCTGTTGCTATGATACATTTCCATATAACGTCCATTACCAACCTGTTGTTTTTTGGTATGTTTTGCACTTTTCTATGGAGATAGGAGGGCAATATTTCCAAGAGTGAGCAAGTTCGCTCTGTCCCGTGCTAGGCTCTCTCTCCACCCTGCATATTTGCCTTATCTTGTGGCTGGCTCAATTCTACCCCAGTCAGAATGCTGCATATCTTTAATTTTTTTACTCTGTTCATCTTAGTGGAAGGAAAACAGCTACTTCACAAGAGGGTTCTAAGTCCAGTAAAGGCATATACTTCATAAAGAAAATACTGGAAGCTTCTACTGCAAAAACACAGTCTACCTCAAAAACTGTTACTGGAGTTGTAGCAGGTCTGGCACAGCAGTACTCAGTGGGAGCTTGACTTCATTCAGGCCACGGTAGTCTACCATCAGCCTCCATTCTCCACTGGCATTGCGCACTGACCATATGGGGCTGTTAAAAGGTGAGTGAGTTTTGCTTATCACTCCCTGACTCTCTAGTTGACGAATCAACTTATGAATGGGGAGGAAGGGAAACATGTTAGATCAGTACTGACATCTGTGTGACCTTTTTGTAATAATTGGTACCTGTTTCTCTTTTACCTGTAGCAACCCCACAACAGACGGATCTCCTGACAGACTAGGCAAAACAAACTACACAGATAACTGTTGGGATAGCAGCACGGCAGGTGGCTGACAATCTAGGAGATTCCTGGAGTCTGTTGAGGATACCTTCCTACTCCAGGTATTAGGTGGACCAACCCAAGGTGAAGCCTTACTGGACCTGGTGCTCACCAATGCAGAGGAGAGCAATGGAGACAGCCTGGGCTGTAGTGACCATGCCCTGGTGGAGTTTGTGATCTTGAAGAATGCAGGCCTGGAAAAAGTAGAGTCAGAACCCTGTGCTTCAGGAAAGCAAACTCGGGCTGCTCAAGGAACTGCTGGTTGGGATCCCCTGGGAAACTGTTCCTAAGGGCATAGGAACAGAACAGAGATGGCAGCTCTTTAAGGACACCCTACTTAGAGCACAACGGCTCTCCATCCCCGAGCAAAAGAAGTCGAGCAGGGGAGACAGGCGACTGTCGTGGCTGAGCAAGGACCTGCAGCTTAAACTGAGGGAAAAGAGGGAAATATACAGGAAGTGGATGCAGGGTTCTGTAGCCTGGGAGGAATACAGGGCAGTTGTCTTTGTGTGTAGAGATAGGATTAGGAAAGCCAAGGCACAGATGGAGCTGAACTTGTGTCACGGAGTTAACGAGATCAATTTACACCCGTGACAGGGGGCGGTAGGCCCCTGCCTTCCCCTCCCCAGCCCACAAAATGGGAAGGAAGGGAGGAAAACAAAAACAGCGGCAACATTCTATGGAGGAAAACTTATTTTACTAACTATGGTATCGGAATGTAAGATAACACAATATAATACAATCTGATTGAAACTGAGACCAATAAATCAAATAAAATAGGAGAGAGAGAGAGTTCCCGAGACCGATTCAAACCTGAAAAGCTTGGAACGGCCAGGAAAGCACCCTCCAGCACCCACTGCCAGGCAGTAAGAGACTGCCCCACCAGGAAGAGCCAGATCCCATGACTTCTGTAATGTATAGGGATAGGTGCCTGGAATTGGAGCATTAACACTTTAACTCCCAGTACACTACATGATGTTATGATGTGAAATACTGAGAACCAAAAACAAAGAAAAAAAAAAACATAAAACCATGACAACTTGGCAAAGGATGTGAAAGATAACAACAAGGGGTTCTACAGGTACATAGGCAGGAGGAGACAGACCAGAGAGAGTGTTCCCCCTCTGATGAAAGATAATGGGGAGCTGGCCTCCTCAGACATAGAAAAAGCTGAGGTACTCAGTGAGTGCTTTGCTTCAGTCTTCACGGGTGGACAGGCTTCCCATGTCTGCCAGGACCGTGAGCTTCTAGGTGAGGGTGTGGGGAGTAGATTCTGTCCCGCTGTAGCGGTGGAACAAGTCTGAGACCTCCTCATGAAACTGAACATATATAAGTCCATGGGGCTAGATGATATCCATCCTAGGGTTCTGAAAGAGATGGCTGATGTGGTTGCTGAGCTGCTCTCCATCATATTTGAAAAATCATGGCTGTCTGGTGAAGTCCCTGGTGACTGGAAAAAGGGAAACATTATTCCCATTTTTAAGAAAGGGAGAAAGGATAACCCGGGGAACTACAGGCTGGTGAGCCTGACCTCTGTGCCTGGAAAGATCATGGAGCAGATCCTCCTAGAAGCTATGTTAAGGCACATACGGTACAAAGAGGTGATTTGAGACAGCCAGAATGGCTTCACCAAGGAGAGATCTTGCCTGACCAATCTGGTGGCCTTCTATGATAGAGTGACGGCATCGGTGGATAGGGAAAGGGCGATGGATGTCATCTTCCTGGATTTCTGCAAAGCCTTTTGTGGGGAAGTCTCTGGACTCTCAGGACGCACTAGAGACATAACAGCACACCAATGTGGTTAAAAGCTATTAGTCTGCTTTATTGTTAAGCACTACTCTATTTATACATGTTAACAGAGCATTCTGCAAAACACTCTTCAACCGTTCACACAGGCGCTTAGCCAATCAGAGCCATGAGATGTTCTTTCTTCTTCTAAAGGTGTCCTTGGTTCTCATGCCGCTTATCTTGCTCCACAGCTGCTGCTCTGAACAGTTTTTTTTTCTTACGTTCCCACAGGCTTTGACATGGTCCCTCACCACATCCTTCTCTCTAAATTGGAGAGGTATGGATTTGAAGGATGGACTGTTCGATGGATTAGAAATTGGTTGGCTGGATGCAGCCAAAGGATTGTGATTAATGGTTCTGTGTCAGGGTGGAGGCTGGTCACAAGCAGTGTCCCTCAGATGTCGATCTTGGGTCCAGTGCTCTTCAACATCTTCATCAATGACATAGACAATGGCACTGAGTGCACCCTCAGAAAGTTTGCAGATGGCACCAAGCGTGGATAGTGATAGAACTAGGGGGAATGGTTTTAAGCTGAGATGGGAGGTTTAGGTTAGATATTGGTGGAAGTTTTTCACACAGAGGGTGGTGATGCACTGAAACAGGTTGCCCAAGGAGGTTGTGGATGCATCATCCCTGGAGGCATTCAAAGCCAGGCTGGATGTGGCTCTGGGCAGCCTGGTCTAGTGGTTGGCAACCCTGCACATAGCATGGGGGTTGAAACTAGATCATCATTATGATCCTTTTCAAACCAGGCTATTCTATGATTCTATGACAGCTGCTTTATGTTGTCTGTGTCTACAGCAGCTATTCCAAAGGCCCATCGATACCCCTTGGGATCCTTAAAATGACCTCCTTCTGAGGTAATCTGTACCAATTATACATGGAGCCCCTGGTCCAGTCACAATGGGATGCTTTTGCCTGTCTTTACCACTGAGGCTTATTTCCGCCTGTCCAGTCTTTCCGTTACTTTTGAAGTGGCTGAAATATATGCTCGTAGAGGGGTTAAATGTATCTCAAAGCCATGCAGTTTAGAAATCAGTTCACTTTAAAGGGGTCTTCTTTGCCTTCTGCCATACATAGCTGCTTATGTACCGGAGTAGTTTTCTGGTGCAGTTCTTGTGAATTTATGCCACATATTTGTTGTATACCTGACTCTCTCAGGATCGTGCACTTGGTTTGGATCATCAGGAACGAAGTTGGTTCGTATAACACTTCCACCACCGCGCATTCTCTCAAATAATGGGTGCCTTTTACCATAGTAGTCCATTTCTTTATCTCAGGCATCACAAGTTCTGTAAAATTAGCAACTCCCTCTGGAGTTGTATGCCACGTTGTATGCAGATACCAGGTAGGTATTTCCACCAGTGTTTTCAGTTGCTTATATATATTTATAGCTTCATAGAGCAGAGTGGCAAAATTAATTAAGGCCCAGTACATTCTGAGCATTAGGAAAGAAAAAATGATGGAAAGCATTCCCTCGAAAAGCAGTTTTAAAAGAGAAAGCATTTTTTTCAGAATCAAGCTAGCAGCACCCAAAAAGTTTACAAATATCCTAGAATATTGGCAGTCTGCCTGGACTTCAGTACCTCCAGTATTTATAAGTTTTCTAACGAAGCTCTCTGTGCACAGAGAGAGATTCGTTCTAAAAGTAAGTCTTTTTTCCAGCCAAGGCAGCCTATGCCTGCATTCTCCTCCAAGAATGTCAGTGGTTTACGGGATGGTTCTGCCCGGTTCTGTGACTAATGGGGCAGGGGGACCCATGGACCCATGCCCTGGGAAAGAGAAAAAGGTAAAAGGGGAAAAGGCAGCCTGGTCTAGTGATTGCGACCCTGCACATAGCAGAGGGGTTGCAACAAGATGATCATTGTGGTCCTTTTCAACCCAGGCCATTCTATGATTCTATGATTCTATGATTCTATGAAGAGGGTAGGGGATGGGCCTAAAAACAAAACAGCGGCAACAATCTGAGGAGGAAAGCTAATTTACTAATTTACTAAAAAGATGTTGGTATGCTCGATAACACAGTATATTACAATATCATACAACTGAAGCTAATTAATCAAATAAAACGAATGTCTGAAAACCGAAGGCCTTACTTTAAGTAAGCTGAGGCAATATGGCACCCTCAACAGAGACGAGCCAGAAGATCAAAAAAGGAGTATCTCATGATCTGAGAATGGTTTTCATTTTTCCCTCTGAGCAGACAACAGTAACAGAACAGCGGACAGTCCTCTGGGAGATGTAGTTGTTCTCTTCTGGGACAGGTACCCAGAACTATCCATGATCCACGGTACTGGAGCATTAACTCTTTAACTTCCAGTGCACTACATGATGTTATGATGTGGAATACTGATAACCAAAAATCATAAAACCATGACAATACCCTATTAAACTTTTTTTATCTCAAACCACAGGTTTTACCTTTTATAAAAAAGGTATCTCCGCCATCCCACTTGGATGAGGGAGTGTGTGAATGGTTATGTGGTGCTTCGCTGTCTTCTGACTTAATCCAGAACAGTCTCTAAGCAACTAGTAGATAAGACATCCCTCTCACCTTTTAAATATTTCATTTGTTTTTTCATTGATTAAAGATTCCACCATTCCCTGAAACTGCTGAAAAGCTTCACCTACATGGTAGAACTGCAATTGTTAAACTGTCATCCAAAATTTGGGAAGAAAACTCTCTAACTCCAATTTGGTGTTAGAAAGTGGCATTCCTTTATTCCTCACGATGTGTATTGGGCAACTTGACAAGGAAGGGCATGCTCTCAGAGTTCAGGTTCTACATTTATACAGTTAAGACATACATATGCATACATACTTTGGCATACGTATTCACTCTTTTTCAAGATCTCATAGGTATGTGCTAATGTCCCTTTGGTCATGCTCAGTGGTATTTAGGGTGGTTGAGTGCCCACCTACTTCCCTTTTTTTCACCATCAGCTTCATCACTGAACCCTTTGACTCATTTTCATTCACTTTCCCCAGTTTGGAAGATTTCCATTGCTTATTAGGCCATAGTGAACCACGTTTTTTAAAAACATTGTATGTGGAACCCAAGTAAAATGTCCTTGCATGTTTTGAGGCAAAAGATAGGGGAGGGACAGGGCAGGGACAGGGAGGTGATTGTTCCCCTCTACTCTGCTCTTGTGAGGCCCCATCAGGAATACTGCGTCCAAGTGTGGAGCCCCCAGTACAAAAAAGACAGGGAGC
Source organism: Meleagris gallopavo (assembly GCF_000146605.3). NCBI lineage: Eukaryota > Metazoa > Chordata > Aves > Galliformes > Phasianidae > Meleagris > Meleagris gallopavo. The sequence continues at coordinate 6,022 of NW_011190716.1, read as the reverse complement.
TGTTGAAGAGGGTTCAGAGGAGGGTCACGAAGATGATCAGGAGGCTAGAGCACCTCCCCTACGAAGACGGGCTGAGGGAGCTGGGCTTGTTCAGCCTGGAGAAAAGAAGGCTGCGGAGTGACCTCATTGCAGCCTTTCAGTACCTAAAGGGAACCTACAAACAGGAAAGGAGTCAACTCCTTGAATGGGTAGGTAACAGCAGGACAAGGGGAAATGGTTTTACATTGAGCGAGGGAAGATTAAGGTTGGATGTCAGGGGGAAGTTCTTTACTATGAGAGTGGTAAGGTGCTGGAACAGGCTGCCCAGAGAGGTTGTGGATGCCCCGTCCCTGGAGGTGTTCAAAGCCAGATTAGATGGAGCCCTGGGCAGCCTGGTCTAGTATTAAATGGGGAGGTTGGTGGCCCTGCCTGTGGCAGGGGGTTGGAGATTCATAATCCTTGAGGTCCCTTCCAACCCTGGCCATTCTGTGATTCTGTGATAAAAGTATTCTATTGTGACTCCAGTACTTCTCATGAAGCAAAATCATTGAGGCAGAAGATAAAAGTAATCTATTATGTCCCCAGTGCAAAATTATTGAGGAAAAACAAGACTGTTCACCCACAAAAGCTGAAATGGAAAGTTTTAGAACTATTACTTATGGATCCCTTTTGCTAAACTAATATATTGGTTCTTAAATTAATGTAGTAATCCCTTTTGCTAAGCAAACTAACCTATATCAAAACAAAGTCTTAAATCAATAGAATCAATGTTTAATTTCTGTATGTTTGAAGATCTGTAGCTGTCTTTTCATGTTCTCTGGACTTCTTTGAAAATAAGCTTTTGCAAATCTGAACATGTAATTTTCCTTTCCTCCTGTATCCTTCTTTTAGTATTGGCTACAGAGGTAACATAGGCTGGGATTTAAAGATGATAGATTGTGTAATGTGATTCAATTTCAAACACTTTATTGAAAACTAATGGAGATAGAGATTCCAAAGTAGTGACAAGCCCAAAATCTAAATATTAATGTAACTTCAGTCTCAGGAATACTTAAAATGCTTTACAGTCTAGGTAAGTGCTATTCAACCTTTTCAGTTTTAACACCTTTTGAAAAATACCCAGTGAAGGTCTAGGCTTCTTCAGAAATATGTAGATTGCTAAATGGTGCAAGTACTTGGATAATTTTTTTTCAGCCTTCAGAAGAGGCCACCAATGGAAAATCACTTATTTCAGCTGGAATATTTGAGTTAGAACAATCTGTGGCCGAAGTGTTTCCCAATGTAAATCCAGTCACTTTAGTTTGCACTTTAGAGTTATTCTGAATTGACTCCATGCTGATAACATTGTGTATGTAAAAATGCTCCTTCAAAAGCACCAGTCTCAAACAGCTTTAACTCTTGCTTATGATGGAAATGCCTTCAGTGCTTTAAGACTCTGGATTTGTTTGGGGATTTTTTAATTCTTTTTTTAGCTTGGCAGAGCCATCACATCTCAGAGGCACTGAGGTGATGATTTTCCTCATGTTCATCAACAGCAGCACTCACTAGCAGTCACTTAAACCCAAGCAAGATTGCAGAAGGTACAGGAAATACACAGGTGTCTTGGAAAGAGTTCTTTTAACATCACAGTTGTAGAAGTACTATGCAAAGTGCAATTTTCCTTGTAAAAGCATTCTAGTATACCTGCTGATACGAGAGGAAAAGTTCATCTTTATTTCAATGTTTTTTAATAAAATATTTTTTATTTAAATAGCATTTGGTAGGCTGCCATTTATTTTCCACAAAGTGCTTAAGACTACTGAGGAGAAATTTAATTAAAGAATGTTTATATTAAAGCCAAGACATCCAAAACAGGATGAAACAAATCTATAACCTTCTGCAGTATTCCTCTCCCTTGGACCTGTCAGAAATATCTGAGATAATTTTTAGGAGACGGATCTCTGGTGAAGAAATTTTAATTAATGATTGCAATGGCAGGCATCCTGCAAGCAGGAGTGCACCTATGGCAACAACATTACAGCTTTTGTACCTTGTGCCCCCCAAGCTTACCCCCTCTCCCATTTTCCCATTGGCTGGGTACTCCAGGTTCACAATTTTAAGAAGTTTTACATTCATTAATTACATTCTGACACTTGTTAATTCATAGTTTATCTTGTTGCCAGCCAGTAGCCATCCTGCTGTTTCCAAGATGTTTCAGTACTCTTCTTATCTTATTGACAAGGACTCTTCCTTTGTTAAACAAAGAGCACAGGGGGAGGCGGGGGGGGGCAGGTCTTCCCAATGCTTCTTCAGGCAGGCATATTTTTTACCTCATGCAATGTGTATGAGCATGAAATGCTAGCTATACATGCACATTATTTAACTTCTCCTCCTTAAATTTTCAGTCACTCAGGTCTTGTCTGTCCAGTGCCAAAAATTAGTAGTCTTCCAACATAACAAGCTTATTGATATCCTTGTCAAGGGTCACACTATTTAGGAGTAGGATGTCTAACTTGTCTTTAACTCAAGGCTCAGAGGTATTCCAGATGGCTGGACAGACGAGCTGCAGTCTTCAGACCTATAAATTAAGTACATGAAATACAATTCTTATCTTATTCTTATGCAGAAACAACATTCCATGAACTTATGATCTTTACATAGAACATTGATTTCTTTTGTTACTGTTTGCAGGTGCTCCTGACCCAACAGCAGGTGCTAGCATAGATGATGAAAACTGCTGGCATTTGGATGAGGAACAGGTCCAAGAACAAGTTAAACTCTTCCTCTCACAGGGTGGATACCATGGATCAGGGAAGCAGCTCAATTTGCTTTTTGCAAAGGTATGTTAAATATTCTAAATCTTCCCTTTTTTCTCTCCCCCTCATTCCTCCAGCCAGGCTGTACTTGTTTGTTAATAACGAGCTGTTTCAGCAGATGCAATCTGGTGTGTCTTGAAATCAGTTTAAGGATATTAAATAATGTTTCAACCATCTGCAGCTTTGCACACCCCAAAATGCTGAAGAAACATGTAGAAATAAGTCTTGCAGTAGCCTGTATAATACACCTGCAGATTACTTATGGAAGAAGCGTATTTGAAGAATTACAATGGGATACTGAAATAAAAATCATTGTTAAAATTGGGAAGGCAGACTTCTTTCTACTTAAAAATTTCACTTCGTAGACATTAATTGTATTTTTTTATTTAACACAGAAATGGAATGTTTAATACTGCAGCATGTAGTTCGTACTGTGGTGTTTTCTTTTTTCCACGTATGTATTAAAAAGCTCATTTCCTAGGTGCGAGAGATGCTAAAGATGAGAGATTCAAATGGAGCTCGCATGTTGACATTGATAACAGACCAGTTCATGGCTGACCCTCGTCTGTTGCTTTGGAGACAACAAGGAACTGCAATGACTGACAAGTATAGGCAGCTCTGGGATGAACTAGGTAAATGCACAGACTTCAAAATCATCTAAGTCTTTGTGTGTATAATGAAGAAACAACAGCATGTTTGGGAGCAGAGAGAAACTTCATTGTGGTACTAGATAAACCAAGTTAGTCTTCTGCAGATTTGTTTGTTAAATTCAGGTTGGGTAAAACTGAGTTTCTGATATACTACATGCCATAATTGCAGTTGAAGAGGAAGCTTGGTATGAAACAAATACAGTCGCAACAGGTTGTAAATACCCTGAGAATCTAGAATAAAGCAAAAAGTGAAAATGTACACAACTGAGGGTAAATACATAAGCCATGATACTAAAAAGGAAAATTTAAGGAAGAAATCATTTTACAAGTGGAGAGAAATAAAAGGAAAAAAAGGAGATTCATTAAAACTATGATAAAAATGCAACAAAAAAACAGAAATCCATTATTAGCAAAGACTTCCACCCATAACATCCTTGTAGGTAAATTTAGGAAGTGTGGGAGAGATGAGTGGACAGCGAAGAGGATTAAGAACTGGATAACTGGAAGAGATCAGAGGATCATAATCAGCAGTGCAGAGTCTACTTGAAAACCTGTAGCTAGCTATATTTCTTGTGCTAGAAGAATAAAGAAATGACTTCAGTGATACGCTAATACTCAATTCATCAGAGTAATGTGTTGTATAACCAAAGAATATCAACAAATTAAAATTACAAAACAAACAAGAAAAATAAACAAAACAAATTACAATAACAAAAAGATAGAAAGCTTACCTGCATCTTGGGCTCACTTACCAAACTCCAGCAAAGTGGACCTCCAAAAGAGATCATTCACCCGGTAGCCAGCTCTTAAATGGGTCGAGGAGAGGTGGAGCCAGGCTCCACCCCTTCCTGCAGCACAGGTGAATTGCCTTCACCTGTGCTCC
>NW_011190716.1:0-553 GCF_000146605.3 Meleagris gallopavo | reverse complement strand
GGATTATGGCACATGTTTCACAATCATGAATAACCTGTGCAATAGCGTCCATAGTTAAGTCCACCCCTCGGTCTCTAGCCCATTTTATGTGTCGCATCTCTCCCTTGGTGACCCGAGGTCTCATGGGCCCATCGAGCTAAAAATAATTCACCCTTGTTCTGCCAGTCCAGGTCTATTTGGGCCACCTCAATTTTGGCAGCTTGGTCTACCTGATGGTTATTTTGCTGTTCTTCTGTAGCCCGACTCTTGGGCACATGAGCATCTACATGGCGCACCTTTACAACCATATTCTTTGTTCGGGCGGCAATATCTTTCCACAATTCAGCAGCCCAAATAGGTTTACTCTTTCTTTGCCAGTTATTTTGCTCCCACTGCTGTAACCATCCCCATAGAGCATTTGCCACCATCCATGAGTCAGTGTAAAGATAAAGCATTGGCCACCTCTCCCGTTCAGCAACATCCAAGGCCAGCTGGACAGCCTTTACCTCTGCAAATTGGCTCGATTCTCCTTTTCCTTCAGTGGCCTCTGCAACTTGTCGTGTGGGGCTCCACA
>NW_011190715.1:0-548 GCF_000146605.3 Meleagris gallopavo | reverse complement strand
AGTTTGGTTTTTTTGTATCATGGGGCAATTTACTCGGCACCTGGCATGATGGCTGCAGATGGATGCAGCCTGTCTTCACGGGGAAAGAGGGTTCTAGCTGAGGAACTGGCGGGACTTATTGACAGGTGTTTAAACTAGGTATGAAGGGGGAAGGGGACAAAAATGACGACCGCTGGGACTGAGGGGCCAGTTCGAGGCTCCAAACAGGACTTGATGGGTGGAGACAGTGGAGTTCAAAGGCTTGGAGAGAGGTGGAGGGATGCTGCTTCTCTTAAGTGCCTGTATACTAATGCGCGTAGCATGGGGAATAAACAGGAAGAGCTGGAGTTCTGCGTGCGGTCGCAAGGTCATGATCTCATCGCGATCACGGAGACGTGGTGGGACAGCTCGCATGACTGGAATGTTGTCATGGAGGGCTATGTGCTTTTTAGGAAAGATCGGCTGGCTAGGCGGGGTGGTGGAGTTGCTCTTTATGTGAGAGAGCAGCTAGAATGTATTGAAATTCACTTGGGGGAGAGTGATGTAGCAGTGGAGAGCTTATGGGTGAG
>NW_011190714.1:0-815 GCF_000146605.3 Meleagris gallopavo | reverse complement strand
CTGTAAAATGAAGATAATATGCACTGATTATGGAATGCGGTAAATATCTAAATTTGAAGAAGCTGTGGAGTACAAGGTCTGATTACTAATTTTCACTTTTTAAAGTTTTGATATGAATGTGGAGTTCCCTGTAGAATGTTCAAGCAAATGAAGTTATTTAACACTCATCTACCATCTTTCTATGTAGCTACTAACAGTTTATCCAATAAAGTTTACTTGCTAATAAGCATCAAGATATTTGTATTTAAATTTCAAGATGAGCTTTTGCTACTAAATGAGAAAATTATTTGTAATGCTTCATTTAATGGAAATGAATCAGTTAGATGCATTCAGGATAATAAGAGCATAGCAATTACAGAAGCTGTACTGGAATGTGTTGGTTTTTTCTTCTTACAACTTAATCTGAACATGCCTTCCTCAGATAGATTTGCAATTACATTGCATTGTTGTTGATACATTACATGTGTGCAAACATTATTTTGGTTAGTTCTTATCAGTTAAACTTGATATGCAAAGAGTGGTATTGTTGCTAATACTTTCTTCAAGCTTTGATTGAAGTTTGGTCTTATACTGGCATGTACTGACTTGCTTAGGATTTCCACTTTATGAGTCTTAAAGAAGACTTGAAGTTGTGAGGGAAATGTGACCTTGTTGATCATAAGGAGAAAGGCTGATGCTCAGAGGACAGGGTTTTATACAATTTCTTTTCTAGAACTGGGTGCATATAACAAGACAGATGAGCAAAATTTTACCTGATAGGTTGTTGGGTTTTTTCCTTGTTTGTTTTTACTACTAGATATGATTGAAATAGTGAT
>NW_011190713.1:0-332 GCF_000146605.3 Meleagris gallopavo | reverse complement strand
ATTATGTCCTCTAGCAAGATGGGCTGTTGTCTCATCTTTGAGCAAGCGCCGCAATCCCGGCATGCCTGGACGATGTCAGGTAGCTGTATGGGCAGTCCCCATGCTTTAGCAGCTGCCCACATTGCCTTTTGTCCCGCATGCCGTAGCTTCTGATGTAACCAATGGGCTATGTTCTTGGATGGTGAATTCTCAATCCATCGAACTCGGGCCAGCATGTCGGCTTCATCATTTCCCAGTGACTGTAGGGGCTGATGACCAGAAACATGGTAGACACGTACAGTCCTGTGTTTGACTGTATTCCTTATGTCTAACCACATGTCCTTGCCCCAGAT
>NW_011190712.1:0-551 GCF_000146605.3 Meleagris gallopavo | reverse complement strand
GACATGGAAATTGCTCATGGGAGGAAAATACCTGGGCAGCTGAGATGTGACATTAGAAAATGAGAGGAAAATTAGAGCTCCTTAAGCTCCTCCTTCTTAAGGGATGGTGAAACTCATGAAAATAAAGTCAAGTTATGGAGTTAAAAGAACATTTTCCATAGAGAAAGAAATATTTCTGTAGTATAGCAAGAGGAGTGTCTGTGTGAATGATTTTAACTCATCATTATCTTCTGCACTGTGCACAGGACTCCATGCCCAGAGGCAGCAGATGCCCAACAGCAGCTCCATCAGCGAGTTCCTCCTGCTGGCGTTGGCAGACACGCGGCAGCTGCAGCTCCTGCACTTCTGGCTCTTGCTGGGCATCTACCTGGCTGCCCTCCTGGGCAACGGCCTCATCAGCACAGCCGTAGCCTGCCACCACCGCCTGCACAGCCCCATGGACTTCTTCCTGCTCAACCTCGCCCTCCTTGACCTGGGCTGCATCTCCACCACTCTCCCCAAAGCCATGGCCAATGCCCTCTGGGACACCAGGGACATCTCCTGCGCAGGAT
>NW_011190711.1:0-884 GCF_000146605.3 Meleagris gallopavo | reverse complement strand
AGCTGGTTCTCTGAGGAATGCCAGGGGGAGTTATTTCAAAGGAGGTTTAACATTGAGCAGGTATCTGCAGAGGAGAAGAGTGATGTGAGGAAAAGTGAAGCAAGTCCCATGGGGCCAATGTGAGCAGAAATGGGGTGGGGAAGCTGAGGAGGACATTTGTCCACACAGTGACAGAGCAGAGCTCACTAGGGGACATGCTGGGTCACCATCTGTTGCCAACTGCTGGTTTAAATTCTTGTTTGCACCTAACTACACAGAAATGAATAACTGGACTTTGCAAATACCTGTTTTTTCTCTCTCTTTTTAAGCAGTCTCCAGATGCCTCTCCAGTTTGCTGTTCATGTTCTGAACACCTGAAGAAGATGACAGGAAGGCACAAGGCACAGGAGGGCTCTTCAGGTTGTAATGGGCCCCAGGGGGCATTTGCCGCTGAGTCCATCAACCTCCAGTGCTGACAGAAGATTGCATGAAGTGCTCCAGAAGACCAAGTCAGAAGGAACAGTGAAGTTTCTTGGAGTATTAATGGGCCCCACTGAGGGCCGTTCACAAGCAAGCTTCCCCAGGGACTTGTTAGAGCAGATAATTGGAAGCCATGATCACAGGCAGACCAAGGCCCTGGGATGGTGGCTGTGATGCGGAGAAAAGCCTCCTTTGTCTTGTGGAGCAGGAAGGCCAAGGCCTGATGCCCAGAGCCTTGGCAGGGAGATCGTGTCTCTCATGCTGGCTCAGGGCCCTTCCTGGGGCAGTGGGATGGAGGTTTGTGTGATGTCAAATGAAAGAGCAGGGGACAGCAGCTGCCAGACTCTGCATGGGGTGCAAGGATGCCGTGAGGCCCAAGTCCCATGTGGGCAGTGTGTCTCATCCCAGGATGGTGGGATGTGAGA
>NW_011190710.1:0-1506 GCF_000146605.3 Meleagris gallopavo | reverse complement strand
CTTTGAAAGCTGAGCCAGAGAACACAAAGCCTACAGAAGGAGACCTAGTCTACAATTAATCTCGTGTAAGATAAAGTATTTGAGAAATTCATAAATCATTCCACATTCAGGATGCAAATCTGGAACACATAGCAAGCGAGTGAGCCTGGTGGAATGCTATTTAACCAAGTTTGAAAGGAAAATCTTGAAGCTCAATGACATTCATAGCGGAAAACACCAAAGGTTGGTACTCTCCGCTTCCTCCAGACTTGCTAAAAAGGTGGGAAAGTGACAAAGAGGAGATCAAGATCAGGAGAAGTGCTTAAATCCCAGCAGCAATCGCAGCACTGCGTACAGCCAGCAGCTCAGGTAACAGGCTGAAGAGACACAGAGCGCAGTGTGAATCCTGAATCTTGAAGTGCTTTTGTGCTCCCCCCTGTACAGCAAAACGTGGAGCCAGTAATTTTTGTGCAACTCATCTGAACACGTGTCCCATCTGATGCCACTGGCTTCAGCAGAGCTGGCTGCTTCATTGAGCCCAGCAAATTCAATTGTTTGATATAGAAGCACTCAAGCTCTGCTTACTCTTTACAGGCGCTGTCCAGGTGCCAGCGTGGAGAAAAACACACTTATTTCCTGTAACCCCGAGCATGGCAACACTTTCCCAACAGAACCTTGCAGGTTTCTCACACAATACATCAACATGTTGTTTCTATGTAAATAAGGCAGGTTCCTATCTTCAATCATCGAACTTTAGCAGAGACGTTCACCTGGAGTTCTTTCAATCCAGGTGACATCAACTTGTTAAGTCTCTCCCAGCTGCTCCTCAAGACTTCAACCCTCAGAAGTCCCTGATCAGAACTTCCAGATACGGCTGCACTGGAAAGGAAAAGGCATGTCCTAAAGTTGGGGAGTAGGAAAGAAACAGAGAAGCAAAAAACCCAACCCAATCCAAATACTGCCATCTCTCTGTTTTAACCCTCATTCAGATACATCCTTCCAATTTCTTGCTGTTTCTTAGAAGTGCACGTTAAGTTGAACTATTCTAAGGAGTGGACCTGTGACCTGAAGAAGAAGGTTTTTTTATATCGTCTCTGGAATTATGGAATCAGCTCCTGTCAGACAAAAAAAGAAAAAATGGCAGAGACGTTCACCTGGAGTTCTTTCAATCCAGGTGACTACAACATGCAGGAAAAGAGAGTTGTTTTCTCTCTCCACAGAGGGCTCGTGCTCAACAACAAAGGGACAGTAACCTCACCGGTGCTTTCAGATCATGCATTTCTAAGCTGCTCTCCTGGCCACGTGCTGCTCCTCGTACCCGAGCTCCTCCAGATCACAGGTTCTCCATTCCATCATCGAAGCAGGGCTGCGGTGCCCAGCAGGAACCTGCTGTGCATTTGAATTCAGGAGGTACTGCTCATTGACAGTACAGCGCATGACTTCACTATCAAACTTCACACGGCTAAGAAAGGCTGGCACTCCACTCTGACACAGAAGCAAGCTTAGTTACAAATCTGGTGAATGCCC
>NW_011190709.1:0-2433 GCF_000146605.3 Meleagris gallopavo | reverse complement strand
TACATATAAATGAGGATGAAGTGTTTCAGAGGAGAGCAGTCCCACTTTTCAGGAGCAGGCAGAATGTTATCTCTGCCAGCCTCGTGAAAGATGCTTAAGTTCCAAAGGGTTTTCCCTCCTAATGTCACGTCACATTTAACTGTTGTACCATTTTCTGTACTGTTCTGCTAAAACTAATCCCTGAACGAAATAGCTACAGATGCTGCCACGGACAAATAACACAACTGACCTTATACAGCATACAAAAACTAAAAGAACTTTTCTAACAGTTGCTGACTGATTGATTTTAAGCAGAAGGGACCCAATTTCTGCAAAGTTGGGCGTGGACAGGAAAAAAAGAATCAGCAGTTTTCTTCACACTCTGCTTAACCCTTACTTTCTTTTGAGAAGAAATGCATTTCATTCTGAGCCTCAAAGCAGCAACAAGGACGTGAATAATGAATACAGTAAAACTTATTTTAAGATTCTACTTCAGCATAACATAAAGAGAAGTGAAAATCCAAAGAGGAATGTGCAGGGAAGGAAACAGTGACAGCACAGTGTTATCTGATGTGAAAGAGCTCTTACTTTATGGAAAAAGTAAATCAGACCATGTAATGAAAGCCTGGAGCTGTACATCAATAATTAAGGGGCATCATATCCACTGGAACTTCACTTGAAAATCTGAAGGAATTCTGGGTCTCTGACTTACAAAATAAGCTGTTTTCCAGCCAGTAAGAAGATGAATTTGTACGGTTCAACTGCAGCTTCCTTTAAAATGCCCTCCTTAGCATACACTGACTTACGAAGTTCAAAGTAAAAGCTTAAGATAAAAAAAAATCTAAGGCTCCCGTGTTGCTGTTAGTGCTTCAAGCCTGCAGCTGCCTCCAGAGGTCAGGAAGCGAAGTAGTCACAGGATGAAGGTCTCCTCTAGAGAAAAATCAGACAAGCAAAGCACATGAGATAACAAGGGAACTTCAGAAGCACATTTCACTTTTAAGAAGGAAAACAGACACACCTTCATGCATTTGCTATGAAATGCCCCTTCATTCCATATCTATAAAGCAAAAGGTAAACAGAAGTCAGTACCTGTGGATATACAAGTAGTAGCGCATACACACAAATCTTTCACCATCATTACTGAACTTTTTTTTTCTTTTTTTTTTAAATCAGCCCCCCAGGGAAATAACCTGTATGAAAATCCAAGGCAGGTGCTTATTTCTCTCATCCTTCGGCCCACAGCCTGCAGCCTTACTGAAAAGAACCCCAGTGCTGTGAGAGCTCTCTACAACCCTTGGCCTTGTCACACGTTATGTGCTATTAATGCCGTCTCTACAGCTTGGCAGACGATGCTTTTCTCCACGATTTCACTACAAGACGTGGTCACACAGAATGCCAGTAGCGACACGAAAACAAGACATGACTTAAATACTTCACATGCAGAACTTACATTCTGCTGTAAAAGCACAGCAAGGCAAAAACTCGAGTCGGACTCACACCTCCCACCCCACCCCCTCCAAGGCCCATTTCTCAAGCATCAACGCTACCAGGGTGCAGGAGTGACACCGACTGAAACAGTCAGCAGCAGGAAGGGAAACACTCCAGAAGATATGGATACTGTACGTACCTGCCCACACTGCAACAGAAAGAACAGGCTTTCTCAGTGGGATGGGCACCGTAACTTGAGAAGCTTCACTGCAGACAGTGAAAATTCAGACATGCAGCCCTAACGATAAATCATTTATATTCACCACTGTGATCATGTCTAAGCATTAGCATCGTTTGACATGAGAAGATTATTGGGAAGCCACTGCCTAGGATGTTATGCTACTACAGAAACGCACAAACAGTCTGAGAGAAGCACCAATGCAAGCATACCAAGTCCTAGAGCTTCCCTACCTTGTCTGGTGCCACATAAAAACATCGATCTGTTAAAGTAATTAAGGGTCAGACGTGTTTGTTAGAACAAAGGGCATATAAACCCTAAGGCTTGGATTTACCAATCTGTTCAATTTTGAGGTTCCTCTCTTTAGCTTCTCTCATCAGCCACCGCTCACAGCCTCAGAAGTCGTTCTCATCATTTCCGTAGCGCATCTCAGAGGACTCGGTGCCATCTAGGAAGGAGACAAACATCACAGAGACCTTATAAAATTCTCTGCATTGCTTACTGCCACACGATGCAGGCAGGCACACTGCTCCAGCATGGCTCATGCATCCTTTCCTCTGTACTTCAAACCAAAACGAATAGTGAAGGGAAGAAGCAAAGCTGCCACTCTTCATTCTCAGTGTTAACTCAGCATAAACGTTTGGGGATTTTTCCCTTTTCTGGGGGTAAGCACTCTGTCTCTTGCTTTTTTAAAAAGGGACTATGCTTTCTTTTTTTGCAGCAGAACATGATTAGCTATTGGGCATTTTCTATTCCTAGATACAATAATGCTAAAACCTGTATTTATC
>NW_011190708.1:0-2497 GCF_000146605.3 Meleagris gallopavo | reverse complement strand
CTGTTGTACCATTTTCTGTACTGTTCTGCTAAAACTAATCCCTGAACGAAATAGCTACAGATGCTGCCACGGACAAATAACACAACTGACCTTATACAGCATACAAAACTAAAAGAACTTTTCTAATAGTTGCTGACTGATTGATTTTAAGCAGAAGGGACCCAATTTCTGCAAAGTTGGGCGTGGACAGGAAAAAAAGAATCAGCAGTTTTCTTCACACTCTGCTTAACCCTTACTTTCTTTTGAGAAGAAATGCATTTCATTCTGAGCCTCAAAGCAGCAACAAGGACGTGAATAATGAATACAGTAAAACTTATTTTAAGATTCTACTTCAGCATAACATAAAGAGAAGTGAAAATCCAAAGAGGAATGTGCAGGGAAGGAAACAGTGACAGCACAGTGTTATCTGATGTGAAAGAGCTCTTACTTTATGGAAAAAGTAAATCAGACCATGTAATGAAAGCCTGGAGCTGTACATCAATAATTAAGGGGCATCATATCCACTGGAACTTCACTTGAAAATCTGAAGGAATTCTGGGTCTCTGACTTACAAAATAAGCTGTTTTCCAGCCAGTAAGAAGATGAATTTGTACGGTTCAACTGCAGCTTCCTTTAAAATGCCCTCCTTAGCATACACTGACTTACGAAGTTCAAAGTAAAAGCTTAAGATAAAAAAAAATCTAAGGCTCCCGTGTTGCTGTTAGTGCTTCAAGCCTGCAGCTGCCTCCAGAGGTCAGGAAGCGAAGTAGTCACAGGATGAAGGTCTCCTCTAGAGAAAAATCAGACAAGCAAAGCACATGAGATAACAAGGGAACTTCAGAAGCACATTTCACTTTTAAGAAGGAAAACAGACACACCTTCATGCATTTGCTATGAAATGCCCCTTCATTCCATATCTATAAAGCAAAAGGTAAACAGAAGTCAGTACCTGTGGATATACAAGTAGTAGCGCATACACACAAATCTTTCACCATCATTACTGAACTTTTTTTTTCTTTTTTTTTTAAATCAGCCCCCCAGGGAAATAACCTGTATGAAAATCCAAGGCAGGTGCTTATTTCTCTCATCCTTCGGCCCACAGCCTGCAGCCTTACTGAAAAGAACCCCAGTGCTGTGAGAGCTCTCTACAACCCTTGGCCTTGTCACACGTTATGTGCTATTAATGCCGTCTCTACAGCTTGGCAGACGATGCTTTTCTCCACGATTTCACTACAAGACGTGGTCACACAGAATGCCAGTAGCGACACGAAAACAAGACATGACTTAAATACTTCACATGCAGAACTTACATTCTGCTGTAAAAGCACAGCAAGGCAAAAACTCGAGTCGGACTCACACCTCCCACCCCACCCCCTCCAAGGCCCATTTCTCAAGCATCAACGCTACCAGGGTGCAGGAGTGACACCGACTGAAACAGTCAGCAGCAGGAAGGGAAACACTCCAGAAGATATGGATACTGTACGTACCTGCCCACACTGCAACAGAAAGAACAGGCTTTCTCAGTGGGATGGGCACCGTAACTTGAGAAGCTTCACTGCAGACAGTGAAAATTCAGACATGCAGCCCTAACGATAAATCATTTATATTCACCACTGTGATCATGTCTAAGCATTAGCATCGTTTGACATGAGAAGATTATTGGGAAGCCACTGCCTAGGATGTTATGCTACTACAGAAACGCACAAACAGTCTGAGAGAAGCACCAATGCAAGCATACCAAGTCCTAGAGCTTCCCTACCTTGTCTGGTGCCACATAAAAACATCGATCTGTTAAAGTAATTAAGGGTCAGACGTGTTTGTTAGAACAAAGGGCATATAAACCCTAAGGCTTGGATTTACCAATCTGTTCAATTTTGAGGTTCCTCTCTTTAGCTTCTCTCATCAGCCACCGCTCACAGCCTCAGAAGTCGTTCTCATCATTTCCGTAGCGCATCTCAGAGGACTCGGTGCCATCTAGGAAGGAGACAAACATCACAGAGACCTTATAAAATTCTCTGCATTGCTTACTGCCACACGATGCAGGCAGGCACACTGCTCCAGCATGGCTCATGCATCCTTTCCTCTGTACTTCAAACCAAAACGAATAGTGAAGGGAAGAAGCAAAGCTGCCACTCTTCATTCTCAGTGTTAACTCAGCATAAACGTTTGGGGATTTTTCCCTTTTCTGGGGGTAAGCACTCTGTCTCTTGCTTTTTTAAAAAGGGACTATGCTTTCTTTTTTTGCAGCAGAACATGATTAGCTATTGGGCATTTTCTATTCCTAGATACAATAATGCTAAAACCTGTATTTATCATTACCTTGGTCTCAGCAACCACCGAGAAATTCACAGCATTAGGATCATGAGAAAAATAATCACCGTTGAAAGTACAATTAGCAGATAATGTCCACGTGGTGACGTGTGGGGGGAGAGAGAGTAAGGGGAAAAAAGCAGCACGAATTGAAATCCAGCTCCTTCTCAGACTTTGCTCACAGCGATCATAGGCGCATTTCTACATC
>NW_011190707.1:0-766 GCF_000146605.3 Meleagris gallopavo | reverse complement strand
TGTGCAGCAGAGCAGTGCAGGCAGCTACACTTCCCTCTAACAAACCACCAGAGCAGCCATTCCCAGTGCCAGGGAAAAAATAAAAGTTGACCCGAGGAAGGAGATCAACTCACTGAAGCCCTACATGCTCTCCTTGAGTGCTGTGCTTCTTGCTCAGCACTTGAAACTTGAGACCCCCTTGACTGTTGTCTAAGGCCACAAGAAAAGGATTCAGCAAAGGCAGGCTCGCACCGATGCACACATAGAATTGAATTGGAAAAAACAGACAAACATAAAAGATGTGAACACAGAGATAATAAACCTCCACCCACACAAGAAATGCGGTATCAGGCTTCTGTCTCACGCAGCAGCCTATTCTAGTGGGACTTCCCAGGCACATCAGAAAGAAGCCACAGGGGCACAACTACATGGAGAACATATCTCCAAATTGCTGCCCATGGAGTCTCTGGTTTGCAGTGAAACAAAAGCTGGACCACCTGGCATCTGTGTTCCAGTCCCTTCCCCATCCTGGTAGCCCTCCACTGGACACTTTCCAGTATGTCCAGCTGTCTCTTGTACTGGGAGCCTGGACCTGGACGCTGTTCTCCAGGTGCAGCCTCACCAGTGCTGAGCAGAGCAAAGGTAACGGTGCAGAATAATGGTCCTTGCTGCTACAAGTCAGGACTGGGGCTGTGATGGGAGCACACTGCTTTGTGACTGACATGGAGAACTGCTAGGAAGAGGGCCTGGTGGGACTGAACACAGATGCCAGGTGGTCCAGCTTTTG
>NW_011190706.1:0-347 GCF_000146605.3 Meleagris gallopavo | reverse complement strand
CACCCGTGTTCCCGTTGTCCCCGCTGTCCCCATTGTCCCCAATATCCTCATTGTCACCCATGTTCCCGTTGTCCCCACTGTCCCCATTGTCTTCATCGATACCTGTGGCCCCATTGTCCCTATTGTTCCCATAGTCCCCATAGTTCCCACTGTCCCCATTGTCACCCATGTCCTCGTTGTCCCCACTGTCCCCACTGCCCCCGTTGTCCTTACTGTTCCCATTGCTCTCAACATCCTCACTGCCCCCACTGTCCTCATTGTCCCCTTATGGCCTCATTGTCCCCACTGTCCCCATTGTCTCCACTGCCCCCAATGTCCTCATTGTCCCCTTATGGCCCCACTGTCCC
>NW_011190705.1:0-459 GCF_000146605.3 Meleagris gallopavo | reverse complement strand
CGTGTCCCTATGGGGAGGTGTGAGTGTCCCCATGTCCCCATAGGGAGGTGTTAGGGTCCCCATGGGGAGGTGTGAGTGTCCCCGTGTCCCCGTAGGGAGGTGTGAGTGTCCCCGTGTCCCCATGGGAGGTGTGAGTGTCCCCGTGTCCCCATGGGAGGTGTGAGTGTCCCCGTGTCCCCATGGGGAGGTGTGAGTGTCCCCATGGGGAGGTGTGAGTGTCCCCGTGTCCCCATGGGAGGTGTGAGTGTCCCCGTGTCCCCATAGGGAGGTGTGAGTGTCCCTGTGTCCCCGCGGGGAGGTGTGAGTGTCCCCGTGTCCCCATGGGGAGGTGTGAGTGTCCCCGTGTCCCCGCGGGGAGGTGTGAGTGTCCCCGTGTCCCCACAGGGAGGTGTGAGTGTCCCCGTGTCCCCGTAGGGAGGTGTGAGTGTCCCCGTGTCCCCGTAGGGAGGTGTGAGTGTC
>NW_011190703.1:0-642 GCF_000146605.3 Meleagris gallopavo | reverse complement strand
CTGTGTGTCGCTGTGTATCGCTACGTATCGCGGTGTGTCGCTATGGGGGGCTGTGTGTCGCTGTGTATCGCTGTGTATCGCGGTGTGTCGCTATGGGGCGCTACATATCGCTGTGTATCACGGTGTGTCGCTATGGGGCGCTGTGTGTCGCTGTGTGTTGCTGTGTATCGCTACGTACCGCTATGTATCGCGGTGTGTCGCTATGGGGGGCTGTGTGTCGCTGTGTGTCGCTGTGTATCGCTGTGTATCGCGGTGTGTCGCTATGGGGCGCTGTGTGTCGCTGTGTATCGCTACGTATCACGGTGTGTCGCTGTGTATCGCTGTGTATCGCGGTGTGTCGCTATGGGGCGCTACATATCGCTACGTATCGCTGTGTATCGCGGTGTGTCGCTATGGGGCGCTGTGTGTCACTGTGTATCGCTACGTATCACGGTGTGTCGCTGTGTGTCACTGTGTATCGCGGTGTGTCGCTATGGGGGGCTGTGTGTCGCTGTGTATCGCGG
The DNA here is from genome assembly GCF_000146605.3 of Meleagris gallopavo. Classification (NCBI taxonomy): domain Eukaryota; kingdom Metazoa; phylum Chordata; class Aves; order Galliformes; family Phasianidae; genus Meleagris; species Meleagris gallopavo. The sequence continues at coordinate 139 of NW_011190703.1, read as the reverse complement.
TGTGTCGCTATGGGGGGCTGTGTGTCGCTACGTATCGCTGTGTATCGCGGTGTGTCGCTATGGGGGGCTGTGTGTCGCTGTGTATCGCTACGTATCGCGGTGTGTCGCTATGGGGGGCTGTGTGTCGCTGTGTATCGCT
>NW_011190702.1:0-593 GCF_000146605.3 Meleagris gallopavo | reverse complement strand
AGGTACGGCAGGATGCTGTAGATTATGGATACCAAACTGTGGACTGATGGAGGATCGTGGAATAGGAAGCTGTGAAAAGCGAAGGAGAAATTTTGGACTGGAACCCAGAATGCCAAACAGCCTGTTTGCAGCCTGACAGCAGCTCCGATGTCTACCCCTGCTCTAGGACTGCCCAGTCTGGGAAAATCTTTTGAATTGTACGGGCATGAAAGATGTCACTTTGCAATGGGAGAGTTAGCAGAACACATTGGATCCCGGAAGAGACCAGCAGGCTGATTCTCTAGACAATTGGACCAAGTAAAGATAGGGTGGATGTCACGAGCGGTGGCAGCAGACCTGAGGCGCTGCCTGAATGCAGGAGAAAAGCCCGGGTCCTGGCCCACTCCACAGCCGACAGCAGCCCCGAGGCTGCCCGCGTGTCCCAAACACAGCGACATCCCCATGATGACAGAAACACCCGCACAACGGGGCTGCAGCTGCCAGCCTGGCCTCCGCCACGTAGTGCGTTGGAAACGTTGCGCCCCGCTGGAATCGAGGCCAGAACCCAGCTCAGCCTGAACCGGGCTGGGGGGAGGAAGGAGTGGGTTGTGTGC
>NW_011190701.1:0-601 GCF_000146605.3 Meleagris gallopavo | reverse complement strand
TGGTTTGGGTTGGAAGGGACCTTTCAGATCACCTGTTTCCAACTCCCTGCTGTAGGCAGGGACACCTCCCATAGCCCAGGCTGCTCACAGCCCCATCCAGCCCGGCCTTGAGTGCTTCCAGGGAGTGGGCATCCACAACCTCTATGGGCAACCTGTGCCAGTGCATTGCCACCTGACAGGAAAGAATTTCTTCCGAATATCTACTCTCTGTCAGTTTAAAGCTGTTTCCCCCCTCATCCCGTCACTACCTGCCCTTATAAAAAAGTCCCACCCCAGCTTTCCTGTAGGCCCCTTCAGATACTGGCAGGCCGCTATAAGGTCTCCTTGGAGCCTTCTCTTCTCCAGGCTGAAGAGCCCCAGCTCTCGTAGCCTGGCCTCCTGGGGAACATAAAATCTGTGGTTTCATGAAAAAAGTCTTCCTTAACCTTGAAAACAAAGAAGAACCACATTTTGCTTCAGCTCCACATGACTTACAGTGGTTTCCAGTTAAATTTTATTGACCAGTAGAACAAAAACTCAGGTCAGTTACATAGATCTACTCCTAGCACTGTGGAAAACAAGCACGGCCAGTATCAGAGCACAGAGAAAACCCCTGCCAACA
>NW_011190700.1:0-796 GCF_000146605.3 Meleagris gallopavo | reverse complement strand
TAGGCCCCTTCAGATACTGGCAGGCCGCTATAAGGTCTCCTTTGGAGCCTTCTCTTCTCCAGGCTGAAGAGCCCCAGCTCTCGTAGCCTGGCCTCCTGGGGAACATAAAATCTGTGGTTTCATGAAAAAAGTCTTCCTTAACCTTGAAAACAAAGAAGAACCACATTTTGCTTCAGCTCCACATGACTTACAGTGGTTTCCAGTTAAATTTATTGACCAGTAGAACAAAAACTCAGGTCAGTTACATAGATCTACTCCTAGCACTGTGGAAAACAAGCACGGCCAGTATCAGAGCACAGAGAAAACCCCTGCCAACAAATGCACACTGGCAGCAGAGGGGTTCTGCGGTCTGTACACCTGCTCGGCACTGCTCACCGCAGGGCTCAGTGCCCCTCTGCCCCACCAGAGCCCCAGCAACTCGTGCTTTTAGTGCTCCCATCTCCTCAGGCTCAGCAGACAGGCGTGAGCTCAAGATTAATAATCACACACAGGAACCACAACAGCCTCACACCAGCACTCAGCAGCTCTCAGGTGCAGAATGCATATGGCAGGCATGCCTCTGTTGATGGGTTTGCCGTGATCTTAAAGCAGTAATGGCCAAGAATTCCATGTCTGGGGTCACTTAAATAACCTGCTTGTGCTCGAGTTGCACGTTTTGTTCTCCAGCCTTCCTATTTACATGCCCAGAAACCTGCTGCGATTTACGTGCTCAGATTCTGAGCATACTGAAGACCATGCATGTAGTGTTGTCCACAGGTACTGCTGCTGCGGAAGGTTCCACCCAGCTGTTCCTAGC
>NW_011190699.1:2391-2885 GCF_000146605.3 Meleagris gallopavo | reverse complement strand
TCTGCTGCCACCCCGTGGCCATTCCGCGGAACTGCACCTGTCCGCCGCCGAGGAAGTTACGGCAGTTGGAAAGAGACGAAGCAAAACAAGCAAAGCTTCTCCACACCCAGCAAACCTCTGCTGATTGCTTCGCAATGTCTGTAAATAACTAAATCAATAATTCAGTCATCAGCACATCCATTTTGTCTTTTGTTTGGTTGGTTGTTTTTTTGGCCAGCATCGGAGGTGATGGCAAAGCTGGCATCAATAGGACAGGTGTGCGCAGCGCAGCCAAGGATGGCGAGGAACGATTGACAGTCGCTACCGTGGCAAAACAAGCGCAAGGCAAAGCAGTCGAGTGGCAGCAAAAAAAGCCCCAGCGGTACCAACTTCCGTACCTGGCCGCACCACTCTCAGATCCCATGCGGGGCTCCCGAGCCTTGGAAACATCCACTGCCATCTCGGTTGTGACACGGAGCCGTTTGGCGGCGCTCCTTCCTGGAACGTTCTGTTCC